>NW_015506375.1:117897-139047 GCF_001515645.1 Sinocyclocheilus grahami
AAGGTAATTTGCATGGAATGACCCTCTACAGTAATCAAAGTATCTCTTAACTCTTAGGATCTGTATTATCTTTTAGTCTACATTTGTAAGATTAAGACCATTGTACCACTCGCCCTGAGACTATTCAAATGATACCACACATGACTGTAAATCTTATTTGCATTCATATAGAACATTATACTATTGACCATTCTGAGTGAGCTGGGTGAAGAGAAGGATGGGTGCGGGGAAGGAAGGGGATGAGGAAAAACCCAATGCATATGTGAGAGACGTTTTCCCGCATTTTCTCTCAGTGAGATGCGGAAACAGATGTCTGTATGTTAATACACTGTGTGTGTATTGTCTGTCTCAGAAGATCAAAGTATCTGAGTTTCTTTTATCCTCACAATACCATAATAATACTCTTTTTACTGTATTTTTAATAGATGTGGTCTTGGTGAGAGTAAGAGACTTCTTACAAAAACGTGATTTAAGTGTTCCCTTAATTTTTTGAGCACGTTTTTTTTCAAGAATTGGAGACATCACAGTGCACATCTTAATGGTCCTAAATACAGGCTTCTGTTTCTTTAGCAAAAATATGATTCCTGTTTATTCCTTGTGATTTTACGAGCAACACATTTTGTTGACAATTGTTTCAGTTGAGATTTACCCATAAAAGTCATTATTATATTTGTCAGTGTGAGATGATTATTAACAGATCGGTCAATATTTGTCCCTCCATCCTCCTCCTTCTCATTCCACAGCAGTCAATATTTACCAGACATCCCTCCATCTTAATATAGTTTTCTTACAGGGATCTCCCCGTAAAATGTTCCCGTTTGAGTGAAGAACTGGACATTGTAACAGCGGATGTGCGGCAGGGCTAAGCTTATATTAAACACAGTGTCACTGAGGACAGCTGCTCAAAGAAGCATTATGACTGCTCATTCAGACCTGTAAGACAGTGTGCAGTGGCAGTCTGAGGCTTTATCCAGCTGGAATGAAGTCTTTTCTGATGGCAAGAATGAGGATTCAAGCAGATGATCACAGGGTGTGATTTAAAGCAACAGAACCACATTAAGAAAGAACGTGCTTTCTCCAAAATGCCAAGTTTGCAATTGCCAGTGTGCAGCCATAACAAAGACATAAAAATGATGATCAATTACGGCCAGTGGCGGCAGGTGGTCATGTTGCACTTAAGAGAGGTGTGAGAGATCACAACACACACACACACACACACGCCCCAGCATGGGGAATCTGTACCTCACTAGTGCACCAGACCCAATTAGGAAACAAACAGAAAAGCAGCAGGTCACCTCGATGTTTAACAACACAACCGCTGCTTGTTCGCCATCATTACCGCCCATGACTCCATAATCAGGCCTGTGAAAGTCTTTCATTTCCACGCTCTCCTCTTTTATCTGTTCCTTTTCTCCCCTACGTTGCAGGCCCTTTCACGCTCCCTCGACAGGGCATGTCATAATTGGCAGGAAATTAAGTCTGTATTTTCTAAGGATGTTTTAATGTCACTGGTGTCACATTTTATCATTAAGCGCGTGCTCATTTGACTGGCTGAGGGTGGAACGGGGACATCCTGCATTCCCACATCATCTTACTTATATCTTAAGGAGGAGATGTAACGGACTCCTGTGGACAATAACCGCATTAGCCAACGGCATGATTTCATAAAAAAATAATTTCTGTGGAGATAACCAGATGTGTGAAAGATAATAATGTACAATTATGTAACATCAATAATATCAATGAAAAAAAGGGATCAAGTAGGGTTGAGCATCATTTAAAAATTAATTAAGAAAGTTTGAATTAAAGGAGGGAATTAAGGGAATTAAGCTAATGGAATGTAGGATTTTAATTTAAATGGAAGTAGAATATAGATAGATAGATAGATAGATAGATAGATAGATAGATAGATAGATAGATAGATAGATAGATAGATAGATAGATAGTCTGATGCTGGGTTTTGACACAAATTTCACGATTCAATTCGATTCTCATTCACAAGCTTGTGATTTGATTACCAGTTCGATTTCGATTATTTTGGATATATATCAGGTACAGTACATGCCAAATTTTCTCAAGGAAAAGAAAAAATATCTCAACTAATGCTGTAAAATATACATGAGAGTCAGTTGGTATTACATTACTATAATATCGAAGGTTAAAATTGATTGATTTGTTAAAATTACACTTAATGAAGTTTTTAAAATAATAAAGTTACAATTACATAATAATATCTCTACTTCGAATTTATTTAATTTGTTTTATAAACAATGGTGGCTGTCATAAAATATTGATGGATTTATTCAAACATAAATTAAACATTGAAGAACAGTAAAATTTATAATGAATATGTTATATGGTGCATATATTTAGCAAAATGCCCCTCTCTACAGTTTATTTTTCTATCTGACTAATGAGTTTATGGTCACCGAATATGTTTTTCTGAGGTAGGCCTAAATGTGACATTATGTGACATTGTTTGTTTACAAGATGTTATAACGTCTTTGCGCGGCTGAAACACTGATTGAGTGATTACATGAGACAGGATTATAAAGTTGTACTCTTTCTTTTAACTTACCTTCGGATGTTTAGTCATGTTTATTTTGTGCTGAAACTGGTATTAACGTGGAGGAGATGATCAGTTCGCGTGCGCCTCTGTTGAACTGAGGCGTTACAGCGATCTGTCACTCCAGATTAAACAGTGCCAAAACAGCATTTCTTTTTTGAATACTGCAATACAATGGACACAATTTGAAATCTGAGACTTTGTTTCATATTAAAAGTACCAAAGCACAATGCTTATTGCGATATATTGGATGGGACGTTCCATCCCCTTCAACGTTCAAACAGGCTAGACTAATCGATTCTTGGGATTTTATGCTGCCTTCGCGTGCTATTGGAATTATCGTAAATACGAGTTTCCTAATCGGAAATTAGACGTGAACACCTCTCAAATCGTATTTACTACTGGGAAATTCTGAAATAATTTTGATACCAGAGTTTCCGAGTTGGGCAGGTCATAATCTTTAAACATGGTGGAGGGGACAACCATTGCTGCTGTCAATGCTGTTCTCACAACAACTACATCCCTTTGTCTTGTCGCTCAAATAGTGTATTTATAGGCTAGATATGAATAATCATTCGAAGCATATTGTATGTTTTATAAGCAGTGAAATAAGCATGTATTTGACCGAAATTCCAGAATTGTCAGCAAACTGCATGTGTAGTGCGGTGAATGTTTATGATAGTCAACCAATGGGATGCTACATTTTATTCTTTCCGACATTAAAGCACTTGAATACGACAAGCTCATAATCATAACTTCATATGTGGGAAATAGGACATTTCCAATAGCACATGAAGGCAGCATAAGAATCTATATCATTCTGTAAAAATGACAATCGATTAATATTGAGATATCGATATTTTTTACCCAGCCCTACTTTACAGCCTTCATAAAAATACCTTGAGGAATCGACAAGAGGAAAACTGTATACGAAAGCCCGTTCAGTTTCTCAAATAAACACTGAATGAGCAAGATTAGTGAAAATAAATCCCATTGAGTCATCCGTTTAAGAATGTTGCTACTTCGTAAGCATCACTGCACACCGAGATTTATTGACTGAGTCATTTGCTCAGTCTGTGGACTGATCCAAACACCATCTTCATTCATTCTAGAACATCTCTATAATCAGTGAACGTGTTGCTTTTTGCTTTTGATGCATAGTGAGATGAGGAACATGAAGAATAGCAGATAAAAAGAGGAGCAGAAAGGATAGAGAGAGAAAATGAGGAAGACACAACGTGAGATAGATGGAGAGAGATCTTAGTGAAATCTCAAGCTTTGAAGCTTCTATAGCAATGAAGACCATTGGGAGAAAGGAGTAATTGTCCCTTGAGTCACTGTATGAACAGTCAGTTCTTAGGGAAGCACATAAC
Source organism: Sinocyclocheilus grahami (assembly GCF_001515645.1). Taxonomy (NCBI): domain Eukaryota; kingdom Metazoa; phylum Chordata; class Actinopteri; order Cypriniformes; family Cyprinidae; genus Sinocyclocheilus; species Sinocyclocheilus grahami. Next base: position 121,837 of record NW_015506375.1, read on the forward strand.
ATTTTTGCTGACCCATTGCATGAATTGCGAATTCAATTGATTATGAATTGTTGCCTTCTGGAAGACGGTACAGATTTCCAATGTGTAGGTATAATCGTTTTAAAAAGTCTTTTAAACCCATGTCAATTAAAATGTTAAATGATGAAATTATTGTTTTTTTCAGGGTGAGTATTGGAATTATGTGTATATTGTGTGTATATTGTTATTTATGGATCCAATGGTCTTGTCAGTGTAAACACCTTGAGTCCAACACAAATTTCCCCTTTGGGGACAATAAAGTGTATTTCATTTCATTCATTTCATACTAGAGGGCAGAGATGGGGGAGGGTGTGCAGTGCAGTCAAAGAACTTATAGCTCTAATGAAAGAAATTACGTCAGTATCCAGTATTCAGTAAAAAAAGAAGACTATAATTATGAAAATAACCCAATTACACAAGACAAAAAGTGCACATATACTCTCAAAAATACACACCATTTACATAATCATGCAAACCCCAGAGCTCAACCATTTCCGCATATTACAATTAATTTTTTTTTTTTTTACAAATTTTATAGTGTATGCAATAATTTTCCATTTGTTCGCTGGAAACAGATCTCATCAGTGCCTTTTTCTTGACACAGTCTAGTAGTTTTCTTGCTATCTCACCCTATTGTGAGGCACCACACGCATCGAATCTGCCATTTAAATGGGTCAGCCTCCTCTCCTGTGTACTGCAAAAACATGAAGCTTCTCCCACCCTCAGATCCCTGCATATTAACAACTGTCATGTAGCACTCTCTCTATACGCCGCCCGCATGTCCGCCGTACACATCAATATTCATGAAACATGCAACATCGCTCCACATGCCCTCTGTAATCTATAACGGTGGACAGACGATCTGGTTTATCCAGATCGCAGTAGTTCAAGTAGCCTCTCGCTCTCCATAAAGCATTCATCGCTCTCCTGGTGGCTTTGACAGGAGGGAAGTCGACGGGCCTGAACCAGCAGGGAGTCATCCAGTGCTTTAAACACATAATAAGCAGGGCTGCAGCAGAGTAAGCAGGAGCTCTGAAGGGTTTGAGGATGACTGATGGTGAACCTCGGAACAGTGTAGATGTTTGGTTAATGGTATATGTGGTTAAAAGCAAAGGTGCAAAGCAAATATGATTTACAGTGTGACAGTTTGTTATTGGTGAGACAAAGGAGGTCTATAATACATGGAGAAACTCATGTTTTACCATTATAGTTCATGTGAGAAGCAGCTGCTCAGCTAGTGTAGAACAACACAGATACGCAATCCGCCATCTTTGCATGTAAGCACTCAGTTCTGCAGCCAGACATTTTTACCCCAATCACCCAAGCTGTAAAAGTCATGTGACTAATCGCTTTGGTGCTGCAGGAAAAATGGCATCACAACAACGCTGATTGGCTGATTGCACCACAAGAAGGCACACAGTTCCAAGTAGTAGTATTTTGGTCAACGAAAACTACATGATTTTTTTTTTTTACTAAAATAATCCTAAAAAAACAAACAAAAGAACAACAGAGCTGGTGTGACAACTAAACTTAAATATATTTAAAACTAGCATGATAGTAATTCAGTAAAATAAAGTATAGATGATCAAAAATTTATTTATTAATTTATCTGCCACACGGATATGTTGTTTTCTTTCAGATCAAAGTGTAAACAACGTAGACAACGCATCCTAGTGGCGCAGTAGACACATAACAGCATAGTTCAGTGGATACTCTCCAAAATGCCGGCAGGGTGAACGCGGAGGAGACAAATTGTTGAATAAAGTCTTCTTCTTTTTTTGTGCACAAAAAGTTTTCTCGTAGCTTCATAAAATTACGGCTGAACCGCTGATGTCATATGGACTATTTTAATGATGTCCTTGCTACGTTTCTGGACTTTGATCATGGTAGTATCCTTGCTGTCTATGGAGGGTCAGAGAACTCTCAGAATTCATCAAAAAATATCTTAATTTGTGTTCTGAAAATGAACAAAGGTCTTACGGGTTTGGAACGAGAAATTAATGACAGAATTTACATTTTTGGGTGAACTATCCCTTTAACATAGTAAAACTAAAATTAAAAGAAAATAAACTGAAACTATATATAAATAAATAAATAAATAAATACATTAATTAATAAATTAATTAACTAACTATGATAAAATGAAAACTAAAGTAAACTAAACTAAATAAAAATATCAAAATAAATAAAATTAAAACAAAATTATAAAACTACTAATAGTGAATTATGTGAAAAGCAGCAGACAGGTAAAAAATAATAAATGTCCATTTCACACTTTTCAGAGTCCTCGAAATAAAAGGATGAAATATCTGTGATTTATATGCTTTAGTTGCTACTTTTAACCCTTGTGCGTTCTTCAGTCACTTCTGACTGGAGAATTTAACATTTTGAATTTTTAAACATCGTAGCTTCACCAGAATGGTACGAAACTTGGTGACTTATATGGCACTTGGTATGTGAACACAAACAAAATTTGAGGGCATGATTCGAAAAAGCTAAGTGGTCATAAAAAAAATAGTCACACACACTTTGGTCAAAAATGACCAACCATAGGAAATGAATGGGAAATGGGAAAAAAATTTGAAAATACAGAACATTTTTGTGTGTACAATCTACAAATCCCCCACAATGCAGAAAAAAATTGCACAGCAATGAAGGGGTGAAACTCTAAAACATCTAGAGTGCAAAATCAACACAAAATATCACACACATGCAGAATTATACATACTCAAATGAATTGGTATGGCTATAACCATATAGCCAAAATGAGTCAGAAGACTGAAATAAGAGGTTAAAATCAGATCAGACCCAGAAGGATTAAGCTCTGATAAAGCATTCTTGTTCATTTTTGTTACATTTTTATAGAATTTTAATGTTTTGTGTAACAAAATTCTTTCTGTGTTCAGGTTTGAATGTAGTAATAATAATGCAAAAACCTACACTTCAAATCAAAAATTAAAACAACAAAAAATATAAACCTCGACAAAAAGTAGTCTTTGAGAATGCCTTAATATACATTTAAATCCATAACCTAATAAAAGTAAACAATTATGTATAAAAACAACTAAGGAACTCACAAGCCTCTCTATACAGTCCTATACAGGAATCTAGTGGTTACACCATGGAATTACAGGTTCTTCTTTTTTTTTTTTTGCTCTCACCAGGAGGTGCTGCCTTCAAAAATTGGATTTTAAAGGCCTAGTCTCTATTTTAATCTGAAAAATAATTTTAAAAAATGAGAAAAAAAATGTTTTGTACTATTTTCAATAGAAAAAATTTATCATAATAATTGCATAAATATTAATAAGTACCATAAAATTCTCTCAAAATACAAAAAAAATATTATTGAACAAAAATATATTAGATTGATTTTACTGAAGAAGTCACTTTTGACCGCGAAGACCATGAGTGTGACTATCAAATGAGGAGTGCACAAGGTTAAATGCCAATCCGTGGAAAGGGTGTGTTTTGGTTCCAGATGGTGTCGTTATGGCATCTGCCAGCAGAGGTTAACTGGGCAATGCTAACCAGCCAAACCTCGACCCCTTTGGTGCAGACGCTTTAAACGTTAAGGTGAGCCAGATGAGGTTTGTCTGCCTCAGAGCCTGATCTGTCAACAAAGCAATGAATGGTGGATGGATTTTTTCGTCATACTGCCTTTTGTTTTCATGTATTATTGCTATTATTGACAAATTAATGTCCTCCCCGAGTTGGTCTTGTGTGACCAGTGTGTGTCGCCTCAGAGTTAGATGGCATTTTCTGCTGGGTGAATAGTTTCATTCTCATTAAAACCAATTTCCTGTGCCTGTCATCTTTCTCATTGCAACCATGGACACTTTGGAAAGGTCGCCTACTGTGGACCCTCAACTGGCAGCATATGGCATTTGCCAGCCAAAAATAACACCTGTGTCTTTTTTTCCCCTCTAGTCTTAACTCCTTTCCACATAGTGACATTTGCCCCAGGCCCCCTCTCTGCTTGTCTCACGGTGTGACAGTGTAGATGAAACTGTTTACCCACAAGCCCCCACATAGCGACCCCTTCTCCATTCACAACCAATCATTCACACATATACGCATTATGAACATGCTGCCAAATCTTTCAATGAAAACACTGATATTCATACAGTTTGGATCTGATTCATTTTCTCTTCTTCTGTAATAGTTTAATTGTGCGATTACACATCACTATAGTCAGTATGAGCTCATTCACACATGGCCAAGCTAGAAGCATTTCGATTGGCTCTATTTTCAGATACTATGTAGGATTGTGTCAGAAAGAATTTGCTCATGTGTTAAGACAGACTGGCATTTTCTCATCTGTAGTGATTTATTTTGTATACAACAGTTCTCAAATTTGATTGGTCAGGTGGTGTGATATTTAGTCCAACAGCATTGTGACAGGGCAGTCGTGGCCTAATGGTTAGAGAGTCTGCCTTGTAACCCGAAGGTCGCAGGTTCGAGTCTCAGGTCTGTCAGGAATTGTTGGTGGGGGATTGAATGACCAGCACTCTCTTCCACCCTCAATACCATGACTGAGGTGAGATATTTGAGCAAGGCACTGAACCCCCCCACTGCTCTTCAAGTGCCCCAGCATTGGGTGCCCACTGCTCTGGGGGTGTATGTGTGTTCACTTGGATGGGTTAAATGCAGAGCACAAATTCTGAGTATGGGACACCATACTTGGCCACATGTCACTTCACTTTCACTTTTCGCTGTTTGTATCACGCCATTTGTCTGTGTTTGTTCCAGGCAGACTGTCAGTCTGTGCATTAGTGGAGGGGATTTTCTTTCTACAGGTTACATCGTTACAGTGTGAATGAATCATTTGTTCAACCGATTTGTTCAAACACAATGATTCATTAATTAACGAAATGGCTGCTTTCGATATAGTAGGCAAGAAATAGTATGTCTGAATTCACAGTATGATGCTGTATGATCCCAAATGATGCTGTTAGATGGCAGATAAAGTCTGGATTACAACTGCGCTACACACATTCATACTATATAAAACACACTTTTTAACGGTCGTAAAGTAAGTACTTAATCAAAAGAAGTACCTTATCAGAGAGTATGCAGTTTCTAAAACAGTCACAGCCTGTAGCAGCAAATGATTGAATCATTCACCCAATTAAATCGATTGAAGATGAGCAACAGTTAGTTCTGCATTTGGAATTATTTTTAATAGTGGAGCAAAAATAAATGTAGCAATATTATGTCTAAAATATAAGTAACTTAGTATTAACTTTAGCTCAGTATTAGCTTTAGAAGGCCTTTATTAACTCCACAGAGCCGTGTCATTTTTATGATGGATGGACGCACTTTATTGGACTTCAAAATCTCAACACCCATTCACTGCCATTATAAAGCTTGGAAAAGCCAGGAAATTTTTTAAATATAACTTAAGAAAGTCATACACCTAGGATGGTTTGAGGGTGAGTAAATATGGGGAAATTTTTGGGTGAATTATACCTTTATTTACCGTAATTTTATAATGAAATTACAACTGTATTTGAAAATGCAACCTGACGCATCTTGGCTTCCTGCAGAATCTAATTTCACACCAGTGGTGTTTATTAATTTCTAAAGCATGCACAATAGACATCTACACCGGACAGGGTGCGTCCGAGAAGTTGCTTTTCAACAAAAGACAGAATGTGTCCATTGCTGTTATGTGAAGTCTTCTGTCTAAAGTACTTATCAGGAGATGTGAGAAAAACTATTGAAGTTGCCTAGTCAAGTGTGAACATTTTCCCATCGTTCCAGCACCACTGAATGTGACAGAGGAAAGGTGAACGGGTGGAAAGTCCGTCAACATGTTCCACCTCTTAATTTACATTCATGCTATGGAATAGACAGGGGAGCTCAAAAAGCCCTGTATTCCATCTAGAAACCTTTAGCATGCCATCATGGGGATAGAGAAGAGGACAGAATGAAAATTAAGTGATAGGAAACAATTTCACAGCGCTAATTCTGCAAAGTCTGACACAATGGTGGATTTGAAGAATTTAGATTTCATTTGCACTCATTAATCTGGAGGTGGGAATCAATGGGCTCCTCAGTTCCCATGTTCCCACGACCCAGTGTAAAATCACAGGTCTGCAGCCAGTATTTTGACTGACGTGTCTCATATGAGGAATTTATCTATCATTCAAATTCATCCCACGTCAGCCTATTGCAACAGTTATACAGAGCCCAACAAAGCTTTGAGGCTGAATCACCTTAGACAACCTTCAGTACAGAAGAACATATCCAAACAATAATGTCTGGAAATCTGCAAGAATTAAGAATTGTTTCAGGGTAAAGAGACAGTTCATCAAAAACATGAAAATTTCTTGAAAATTTACTCACCCTCAGGCCATCCAAGTAAATGAGTTTGTTTCTTCATCAGAACAGATTTGTAAGCATTACATCAAGACCTATATTTAGCATTACATCACTTTCTCACCAATGGATCCTCTGCAAGTGAATGAATGCCGTCAGAATGAGAGTTGATAAAAACAGCTGATAAAACATCACAATAATAAACGTTGTTTACACTTTGATCTGAACGAAAACAGCATATCTGCGTGGCGCAGCTGACACAGAACAGCATATGCGCTTTACGTTCAGTGGATACTCTCCAAAATGGTGCAGAAGAGATGAATTGTTGAATAAAGCGCATATGCTGTTCTGTGTCAGCTGCGCCACGCGGATACGCTGTTTACGTTGTTTACACTTTGATCTGAACGAAAACAGCATATCTGCGTGGCGCAGCTGACACAGAACAGCATATGCGCTTTACATTCAGTGGATACTCTCCAAAATGGTGCAGAAGAGATGAATTGTTGAATAAAGTAGTTATTTTTGTTTTCTTTGCATACAAAAAGTATTCTCGTAGCTTCGTAAAATTGCGGTTAAACCCCTGATGTCACATGGATTATTTTACCTACGTATCTCCTTGCTACATTTCTGGATGTTGATCATGTTAATTACATTGCTGTCAATGGGAGGGTCAGAGAACTCTCAGAATGCATCAAAAATATCTTTATTTGTGTTCCTAAGATGAACGAAGGTCATACGGATTTAGAACGACATGAGGGTGAAACATTTTGGGTGAACTATCCCTTTAACGTGGATTCAGCACCCTGGACAGTGACTATAGAGCACCAGATCTTATTACAGTTTGCCATTGTTGCATATCACCAAGCATATTGTGTAGTAATAGTTTGTAATATGCGTACCTGCAAACTAAACTGTTCTAACATAGGATCTCACACAGCAAACGTGCTGTGTTGTATGAAATGAAATAAGAATTCAGAATCCTGATTATAAACAGAAGGAGGGAAGGAGTAGGACCAGGGGCGTAGATTACGCGGGGGACGTGGGGGATGTGTCCCCCCCACTTTTAATATCACGTAAATTCGTCCCCCGCACTTTTTCGGGCAAGTGTGTTCGCATAGAGGTTTTCAAGAGCCAGTGTGAATAAATATAGATTTAAATTCAAAGAGACAGGATAGTCTGTGCATGATCTCATGTTTTATTCGGACCCAGAATAAGCCGAGATGAACATCGTGGAGCACTAAACACTCCGTGCAGTGTGTGTTTCATTCATACTCGAAGCCGGAGGCCGCTCTAGCGCAGAAAGTCGTATGAGGAAATTCCTAATATGGACAAAAGCGTCCAGCTATCGCTGAATGAAAACAGAAACGTTTGGAAGCATGAAGACTTTAAACATACGATTGCGACAATATGGTTTATTTGTGTTTGTCAAGTCATCTCCAGGTAATAAATAAAGTATATGAACAATGCAGTGCTAACAGTACTGAAACTATTCTGCCTTATTATGTGATAAAAAAGTGTTTGTAGTATATAAGCAAATCATTATTATTGGTTATTGTCCAGCAGTTATCTGATTTATAACCCAATTAAAAAGCTAGAAATTACAGAAAAATTAAAGTTGACTACAGGCTACACTGCCAGTCAAAAGTTTTTGAACAGTAAGATTTTTAATGTTTTTTAAAGAAGTATCTTCTGTTCACCAAGCCTGCATTTATTTGATCCAAAGTACAGCAAAACAGTAAAATATTGAAATATTTATACTAGGCTATTTCAAATAACTGTTTTCTATTTGAATCTATTTTAAAATGTAATTTATAGTGATTTCAAAGCTGTATTTTTTTGCATCATTACTCCAGTAACACTATCCTTCAGAAATCATTCTGATTTGCTGCTCAAAAAACATGAATAATAATAATTAAAAAAGGTTTCTTTAGCAGCAAATCAGCATATTAGAATGATTTCTGAAGATCATGTGACACTGAAGACTGGAGTAATGATGCTGAAAATTCAGCTTTGCCATCACAGGAATCATTTTAAAATATATTCAAATAGAAAGCAGTTATTTTAAATAGAAAAAATATTTCACAACATTACTGCTTTTGCTGTATTTTGGATCAAATAAATGCAGGCTTGGTGAGCAGAAGAGACTTCTTTATAAAACATTAAAAATCTTACTGTTCAAAAACCGTTGCTTGTAGGTTATATAGATTACAGAAATGTTATTGTAATGTTTTTATATATATATATATATATATATAACATTTCTGTCCCCCTCACTTCTGAAATGATGGCTATGCCCCTGAGTAGGACGGAAGGACAGAGGGGGAAAGCAGAAGCAGGAGAGAAAGGAAGAGAGAACATAAGCCTCATGAAGCAACTACAAAAGGCAAATCAATTGCTGAAACCCAGAGGAGCTATCACCAGTGTCTCAGTAGACACCCTACAACCCCATTCCCTGCGTCAAAAATGCTAGAAGCAAAACAGCACGCTGATATTAAATCTAAATGGAAGTTCCTGCATGAGGGCTGGCACCTTGAAAACAAAGAGGTATAGATCAAAGGCATTTTCCCCCACATTCAGAATTATCTGGCTACATTAGCAGAGACACTTACAAACAGCAATTATTAAAGCTGATGGAGGTCTTGGGTTGCATAAGGCTGATCGTATTAATTAAATTATCCAATTTCAGATTTGCAGGGCAGAGAATATATAAACATGATTCAACTGACTACAGTGGTGCAAAAGCATTATTTAAAAATAATTTTATTTATATAATGTGAAAGAGATAAATGGATAGTTTAATAAAAATGAAATATATAATAAATATAAAACACACTTACTTTTTAAATTAATATAAACCTACATGTCCCCACTTTAGTTTAGGGACTAGTTCTCACTATTAACAAACTATAAACAATTGACTTTTGCTACTGACAAATTATTGACCTTTGCTTCAATAAACTCATAATTTGCTGCATAATAGTTAGTTGTTAGATTTAGGTATGGAGCAGGATTAAGGGATATAATATATGGTCAGGCATTAATATGTGCTTTATATAAGTACTAATAAGTACTAATAAACAGTCAGTAATATATGCATGCTAATAAGCAACTAGTTAATAGTGAAAATTGCTCCCTAAGGTAAAGTGTTACTCTACACATTTAGTTTACCAGTTTAGAACAATGGAAGTATTTGAAAGTTCTTTGAAATGTTATTTAAGTTATATAAAGTTTTTTTGTTTTGCAGTTTTGATTCAATTAGTAGTATAGAAATGTTACACTTCAGCTTCAATTTAAACCGTATATATACCTAAACTACTATCTGTGGTTCAAGCTTCTAACCATGAACAGACTCCCTGTTATTCCTTGGTAAATAACTAGTGGTGAAATCCAGAAATCAGTGTCCTCCTGAAAGCTACAAGTCCCATTTGGTACAGCCAGGATATGCTACGTGACTGGGATGAGGTGCTTTTTTGTTGGAACCCCGTATTTTGCTTTTGCCAAACATTTTGGCATCAACAATTTGAGACAGACGAGAATATTCTTTTGGAGAGCTGTGATTTCCTCCTTGATTTTTTCCCCCAGGTCACCTCTTTGTGCCTTATGCAGAAAGGTGAGTGTATACTCATTCATTCTTGCCATACTGTTCTTTTCAAACGCTTTGAGGATTGTTGTTGTAGTCATTTTACTTGGACAGGGAATTGGTATTCTGTTATCTTCAGGTACACATTTTCTACATGGCCACAGGTTCTTAGCAATATTTTACACTTCATATCTTTTTCAGCATCAACAATTTCTGTGGGGTCTTCAGACATTTTTTTTTATCATGGCATGAAACCTACTATGAAGAGACACTCCTGAATAGCAAAAGGAACCAATTTTGCATTCGTTGTACAGGGAAGGGCCATTCAATTCTGAACTCTCCATAATCAACCTGCCATATGGCCAAATAACACATAAGCACTGTTCCAAACCTTAGTGAGATGCCTGCAGAGGAAGCAATTTAAGGCATCATATGCATGTGAAGGTTGTTCCTTAAGATAGTCATCTTAATCATGCTGCCTCCTAAGATACCTCAGTTTAGCCAAATTCTAAGGCAGCATCACATGCATAGTTTCCAGAGAAGACAATTCCAGGCAGGGCTCAGTGAAAATAATCCAAGATGTCAACCGAAATGTTCATTATAAATAAGTGTAACTCAAACCTTGTGAAACAGAAGTGTGCTCAGATCTTAAAAGATTATTTTAAAAAATGCAGTTCATTTAAAATAATGAAACAAAAATTAAGTGTACTTAAAAGGAAAATATCTTCATGACTATGCTTCTTAACACATTAAGTACACTTTAAAAACATTATTTAAATTAAATTAAAGTACATTTAAAATCTTTATTTTTTAATAATCTTTTGTCATGCTTTAAAGATGTATACTTTGATGTCTTGACTAAAATTTAAAAGCACATGTAAACAACTTGATAATCATTTTTATTTTTACTTTAATTACATCGAAGTTTTAGTTTACTATAAACGCTCATCAGTACACTTAGAAAAATGATAACATTTAATTAACTAGTTTTATTCAAAATATTATTTAGCATCACTCAATCAACCTAAATACATTAATTTACACTAACAAAATAATTATGGGTTAAATGAGGTAAAAGTGGCTCTTAAAGGTAACAATTTCGTTACCACTTTTTACAGTGTACATTCAACACGTTAACCTTTTTAAAAGAGAATTATATAATTATACAAAAATGTACTTAAGTGGGTCAAACAAAACCAGTTTTGTTCAACTAATTTCATTTAGCATAAATTTGAACAATAATACATTTTCATTGAATTGCATGCAATTATTTGCCTGAATACATTACATTTACTTGCACTCAAGCAAAGAAAAGATTAAGAAAACTGTGTGTTTTGAGTTTGGTGCAAGTTTCTCACATTGCATCTCACAATGATTGCATATTATGTCAGTAGCATGCAGTCTTTTGTGTCTGTACAAATGGATTTGACCAAACGAGTGTCGATGAAAGCAGTCTGGTTGAATGCATTTTCGACTACTTCTGGAAGTGGTGTAAAGTGGATGAGCTCAACATTTTAGACCCTTAAAGGGCTCATGAACTGCAGAAACCAAAATTCCCTTGATCTTTTGATATATAAGAGGTCACTGTACTATAAAAACATCCTGTAAGTTTCAGAATGCAACACCTTCTCATTAGTCTAAAAACAGCTTACATTGAATCCAGTCTGCCAAAACGACAGTTTGTGGAATGTACAACTCTATGATGTAACAGTGTGGCTAAACTCTACCTCGGCAGAAGAAGATCAACGCCTGCTTCTACATCGCTGCCTTTTTAGCCCCGCCCACCGATTCACGCATGTAGTATTTACAAGCGAACACAGGTCTACGCAGAAACCAAACAATAAAGATGCTCTGAAGACAACAAGACACTGTACAATGCCAAGTTGTGATAAAAACAGTCTTTGCATCGCCTTCCTTATGATCCACACATTAGGAAAGAGTGGAGAAATGTTATTTTTAATGAAGTTTCAGACCGTGTTAGTAAGAAGTCTTTTTTCGTTCACTTCATTTTACCATGGATTCGTTTACAAACAAGGCACAATTCGACACGAGATTTTCAAAAAGATTGAAACTAAAAGACGATGCTGTGCCGACTAGGCTATATTGGATCTGACAGTAATGTCGCAACACACGTGTAAGTAACTGTTTTTATTACATGATCACTGTTGCTTTGTCTGTTAAACGGATCGTTTGATATGAGTATTTATGCATTTTTAACCTAAATCACAGCAGCGCCCATCTGTGAAGGACACGGACTGTTAAACATACACAAGTGTGCCAATCATAGCAGTGGACGTTTACTTCCGAGTCTACAATCTGCCACACTTATTCAAACGGAGCAGAGAACAATACAAAATAAAAAACAGAGGCAGTTCATGACCCCTTTAATACCAGGTGAAAACAGGGCAGCAGCTTCCTGTATAGACAGAAAGTAGCTGACTACATTTTAGTATAGATCTTTACGCAAACAAATAATTTGCACTGAGTAAAAGCTCAAAAGACTCTAATAGGGCTGAGGAAAGCAGGCAAAAATATCTCATAATAAGGCTCCATATTTATATTATCTATAACATGGCTTGACAGAGCTTGCTTACCTCAATTGTGCAGAGACTCGAGAAGGGCAAGATATTGTAATGGTTCGCCTGGCTGAATTTTACAGTGCAAACAATTTGTAAGGGCAGGCGAGCTGTGGACTAGGGGTGAAATATGAAGGCTTTAGTGCTGGCCCCCTGGCTCTGCGTTAATAATGGTGGATGAGCTGCAAGTGGAGGCAACAAGAAGTGCACTGAAAGAACCTCAGATTTAGAAACAGAACTTTAAGCCTGCACAAAAAAGGTTTAAACCTCCAATTTTCTGGATGTTGTAAACAGTTAATTCTTATGCCACACATGAAGCTCCCTGGACAGGCTTGCTGGCTTTACAATCCTATGGAAACTCATGCTTGTAACAAAATTGGGTTTCTAAATCTTGGTCGACATAATTCATGTCTTCCGGAGCTTTCAGAGCAAGAGGATGTACAAATATTCTGACACGCCACATAATGAAAGAAGGAGCCTTTAGCAAGAGTGGGATTATTTTCAGTTCGCCAGAAACATTAAGATTAGCTCAAGCTGTGAGTAATGGTTCCAGGCATTAGGGGAAAAGAAATAACGCCAGTGAAACCAAGAGGAGAACACATAGCAGTTTACAACTAGACAGCATCAGCCATACTAGACTACGAATTGTGGGAACAAAACTAAATCAAGCCTTTAGCAGACATGATATATGTGGCACTAATGATCACATGATGTATACACCACATGCATTGCTAATGACATACTATATGATTCAGGCTTAAAAATAGATATTTCAGACTATTTCATGCCATCAACTGAAGTGAAAATGGACGGGATTGATTTGAAATGCAAGCTGCAGGAGTATCATTTGCTTACAGTCTGTTTTGATGCAGTATAATTATATAACAAACAAAATTATAGCTATAATTGATTTCCCTAGTGAGGATATTGTGTCATATGAGTGCAGGTCTGTCAAATGCATCTTGTTTGTCAAACTGACCATCTGTTATATTTGCTTATATGTTAAAAGGATAGATGATCCAAAAATAAAAATTCTTTATCATTTACTCACCCATACACTCTTAAAAAAGGAAGGTTCCAAAGGGGGGTTTTCACTGAGATAGCAGCGGAAACAAACCACTTTCTGAATTCCGCCTTTAGCAAGAGTGGGATTATTTTCAGTTCGCCAGAAACATTAAGATTAGCTCAAGCTGTGAGTAATGGTTCCAGGCATTAGGGGAAAAGAAATAACGCCAGTGAAACCAAGAGGAGAACACATAGCAGTTTACAACTAGACAGCATCAGCCATACTAGACTACGAATTGTGGGAACAAAACTAAATCAAGCCTTTAGCAGACATGATATATGTGGCACTAATGATCACATGATGTATACACCACATGCATTGCTAATGACATACTATATGATTCAGGCTTAAAAATAGATATTTCAGACTATTTCATGCCATCAACTGAAGTGAAAATGGACGGGATTGATTTGAAATGCAAGCTGCAGGAGTATCATTTGCTTACAGTCTGTTTTGATGCAGTATAATTATATAACAAACAAAATTATAGCCATAATTGATTTCCCTAGTGAGGATATTGTGTCATATGAGTGCAGGTCTGTCAAATGCATCTTGTTTGTCAAACTGACCATCTGTTATATTTGCTTATATGTTAAAAGGATAGATGATCCAAAAATAAAAATTCTTCATCATTTACTCACCCATACACTCTTAAAAAAGGAAGGTTCCAAAGGGGGGTTTTCACTGAGATGCCATAGGAAAAAAAACATTTAAGGTTCCCAAAAGAACCTTTCAGTTAATAGTTCTTAAAAGAACCATTTTTTTTATTGTGAAAACATTTTAATAATCTAAAGAACCTTTCTCCGCTCCAAAGAACCTATGGTGCAATAGATGTTAAAGGTTCTACATGGAACCATCAACGCCAATAAAGAACTTTTATTTTTAAAAGTGCATGTCGTTCCAAAACTGTATGGCTTTCTTTGTTCTGCATACCACAAACTTTGAATTTTTGAATAATGTTATTGTCCATACAATAAAAGTCAATGGGGTACAAAAACATCTGTATGTTTTATGTATGGACTAACACATCATCTTGTGAGTTCATGCAGAAGCAAGTGAGTAATACGGTTTTGGAACAATATGAGGATTGAGTAAATAATTATTTTTGGGTGAAAGCAAAAAGCAGCACACTCCTCTCCAAAAGAGAGGGAAAACATGCCAAAATCGGCCAGAGGTTTTTTACACATCACACAAACAATGTGGGAGAGAAATAAACCAACACAATGCAGAGGATTTTTTTTGTTTTTTTGTCTCAATTCTATGAAGGGGGGGAGTTGTGGCCTAATGGTAAGCGAGTCAGACTCGTAACCCAAAGGTTGTGGGTTCGAGTCTCGTACCGGCAGGGATTGTAGGTGGGGGGAGTGAATGTACAGCACTCTCTCCCACCTTCAATACCACGACTGAGGTGCCCTTGAGCAAGGCACCGAACCCCCAACTGCTCCCCGGGCGCCGCAGCATAAATGGCTGCCCACTGCTCCGGGTGTGTGTTCACGGTTTGTGTGTGTTCACTGCTGTGTGTGTGCACTTTGGATGGGTTAAATGCAGAGCACTAATTCCGAGTATGGGTCACCATACTTGGCCACATGTCACGTCACTTCACTTTATTTTTGTTTTCTTTGCGTAGAAAAAGTAATCTCGTAGCTTCGTAAAATTACAGTTGAACCATTGATGTCACATGGATTATTTTACCGATCTCCTTGCTACGTTTCTGGACCTTGATCGTGGTAATTACATTGCTGTCTATGGGAGGATCAGAGAGCTCTCAGAAGTCATCACAACTATGTTAATTTGTGTTTCGTAGATGGTCTTATGGGTTTAGAACGACATGAGGGTGAGTAATTAATGACAGAATGTTTGGGTGAACTATCCATTTAAAGTCAAAAGTTTCCAGAAAATATAATACTCAAGTAAAGTACAGATACTCAAAAAGTGTACTTAAGTACAATACTCAAGTAAATGTACTTGGACGATGGGCAAAGTAACCTAAGTGTAATCTATACTATGCATAAAAACCTACCTTTTTATAGATATAACCCATACAATATTTTAATACAACTGACATTGTATTTAATGTGAATTTCATAAAAAAAACATTGCAAGTCACTACTTGAATTGTACAGAAAGAGAGCGAAGAACATTTCACTGACTTCAGTTACCCCTGACTCTCAAAAACTCCCATTAAAATCTCTGAAGCTGTTTACACTTTGAAATGAATGTCTTATTTACATCGTACGCACATCTGCACTTTGTTTTTTTTACGATGAGAGAATTCACCAAAGAGCAGAATTCAGTCAGCAAGCGCACACACTGAACCAAACACAGACGTTTCAGCGATGACTCATCTGAATGCCTCTGATTGGTCATTGCATTCATAAGCTCAACAGAATCATGTATGATTGGTTTTAATGCACAGCGCTGTAAAAACATGTCTGTCTCTGCCATGGCTGCTTTCGGAGGATACATTTCAAGGTAGGTATGCATAAAGGCACGTTCAAATCTAGTGTTAGATTCAATTCCTGCCTCCTAAAATACCTTCATCTGGCCGAGTTTTGAAGGCAGCATAGATGTATCCTTCGCTGCCTTTGATATCCCACAATCCTGAGACTTTTGACTTGTTTAAAATGTCCTACATTTCAACTTAATTTTATGATATCAGTTTTGTGTATATATATATAAATATCAGTTTTAAAATCATACACTGACTTAAAATAAGGCGAACGGTTTCAGTTTCTTTGCCACACTCCCTCCAAACCTGTCTGTTTCATGGAGTATGGAGTATGGCATGAAATTCTGTGAACAAGTCAGATTACTTTTAAAGCCGCAACAAATGCACGTGTGCAGCTAAACAATGTAATTACTCCAAAGAACCTATGGTGCAATAGATGTTAAAGGTTCTACATGGAACCATCAACGCCAATAAAGAACTTTTATTTTTAAAAGTGCATGTCGTTCCAAAACTGTATGGCTTTCTTTGTTCTGCATACCACAAACTTTGAATTTTTGAAGAATGTTATTGTCCATACAATAAAAGTCAATGGGGTACAAAAACATCTGTATGTTTTATGTATGGACTAAAACATCATCTTGTGAGTTCATGCAGAAGCAAGTGAGTAATACAGTTTTGGAACAATATGAGGATTGAGTAAATAATTATTTTTGGGTGAAAGCAAAAAGCAGCACACTCCTCTCCAAAAGAGAGGGAAAACATGCCAAAATCGGCCAGAGGTTTTTTACACATCACACAAACAATGTGGGAGAGAAATAAACCAACACAATGCAGAGGATTTTTTTGTTTTTTTGTCTCAATTCTATGAAGGGGGGGAGTTGTGGCCTAATGGTAAGAGAGTCAGACTCGTAACCCAAAGGTTGTGGGTTCGAGTCTCGTACCGGCAGGGATTGTAGGTGGGGGGAGTGAATGTACAGCACTCTCTCCCACCTTCAATACCACGACTGAGGTGCCCTTGAGCAAGGCACCGAACCCCCAACTGCTCCCCGGGCGCCGCAGCATAAATGGCTGCCCACTGCTCCGGGTGTGTGTTCACGGTGTGTGTGTGTTCACTGCTGTGTGTGTGCACTTTGGATGGGTTAAATGCAGAGCACTAATTCCGAGTATGGGTCACCATACTTGGCCACATGTCACATCACTTTTT
>NW_015506375.1:146212-194042 GCF_001515645.1 Sinocyclocheilus grahami
AAAAAAAGTACATTTTATTTATAACATTGTAATTTGTGTGTTCTTACGTTGGCATTGAATTACACAAAGGGAATAATGGCAAGTTTGACATCTTTATCTCTATGACCAACATAATCAATCTCTCAATTTTTTTGCTGTTGGGGCAACTGAGAACGCAAAAATTATATTTGTTGTAGTTTCCGTTCACCACTATAGAAGTTGACCCAAATATGACAACGTCCAAATGTGAAAAGGGTCCATTTGTGAAATTATTAACAAGACACAGGCTGATTAGGACAAGCGACAATTTTATAAATGCATAAACAATAGCAGAAGTGTGATTTAACAGCCTAACACATTGAACAAACACTGATCCAAATGTTGTTTTAGTTTCAGCCAAATTACTAAGTGACAGATGGATTCACATCAAAATACCATAAAGTTTTTTTTGGATGGCTCAGCTTTGAGATCATCAAAAAAAAATATGGGAAGCATTTTCTCCTTCCTAAAGTACATTAATTTTGCTATCCTAATCATGCAAGATTATATATATTGCTGCAGTTTATTATTTGCGTTTGGCAATGTTTTTTTTTTAGTCTAGACTAAATATTCACAACAAAACATTTTTAAACAGGTTCCAGAAACTTAAGTTCACATTGTGAGTTAATTAACTTGCAATTAACTTCACAAATACCTGCCGAATATTCATTTTTTTCAATTTTTATCTCTTTACCATGGCCCGGACATTACCTTACTCTGAATGTTTGAGATGCCTGGCTCCTTTTTAAGAACATGTGTGCAGTTTTAATTAGAAAATGCTGGCAAAAGTGTCTATTCTCAGTCCGCTGAGCTCTGTATCACACACGTCCCAACAACACATCAGTCATCCAGATGAACTTTTTACCATATGTCCATAGCTCTCATCTGCCTGCTGCACCCACGCAACTGGCAGCAAGTCCTCACACATGTTATTCTCCACACACAGCTTTCCTTTAGAAGTCAAGGCTTCTTTACTTCAATTCAAATGTCCTTGATATGCAATGGCGTTCTTGTCAGACTATGTCAGAAACAGAGAGTTTAAGTCGAAACTTAAGTGGGTAACTCTGTCTGTAAACTCTTCTCCTTGAGACTGGGGATTATTCTGTATTGAGGAAAAACAGAAGGAGCTTGTTCACCAGGCTGAACAAGGATACCGTAAATGAAACTGCAGAATGCACCCACCCCCGTAAGAATGCACATTTCAAGACATCTGCATTACACTGGCCGCATAAAACAGATATAATTTTGAGAAAGCATAAGTAAGGATGGTTCTTTGACAGGCACAGCAGCGTTTTTTTTTTTTTTTTTAAATGAAGAAGCTCCCCATAGGCATAGTTTTTGATCTGAAGTCAGTGCATCTGGAAGCTGAGGGTTTCCCTTCATACCACAGCATACTGGTATCACATTCTATGTTTATCTGAAACAGGTGGGCTGCCTCTGTAGTGAGAGTAGGAGAGCGTTTCCATGAGAACTGTGCCTGCTAAGTATTCACAGCCAGTATGAAAACTATGTGGCGCTTACTACTAGTTATGCGAGGCCAGAGCGAAACATTTAAGAAGGAATTGTAGCTATATGCGTACAGAATAGTAACTCAATTGAACCGTTTTAGTACATGAGTAAAGTCAATCTTACCTGCTCTGACAGACAGACGTACGTTAACAGAGGTTCATTTTGTTGAGTAGCTCCTGTATAGGCTGAGAGAAATGTGTCAAGCAACTTTGCACCTGAAAAAAAAAGATGCATGTTTAAATGAGGAATGTCTATATAATCTTTAATAAATCTGGGATGTCTGAACGTGATAGTTTCTTTTCATAGAATCGTCAGTAACCTGAAAACATGGAGGCTGCGGTCTGTTACTCATTTGTTGCAATTGATTCGCTAGATGTGTGTATATTAAACCTCGCGACTGGTTGGTAACAATGAATAATACTGTATTCGTTACATTATAATGTGGTGTGGTGAGTAAATTCGTTGTACTTACAAAGATGGTGTGTGTATTCCGGTGGACTCCAACACTCGCTGTTGACTTGCTCTTCTGTAGTTCGGTTTAATCCACAGTGAATGCGCTCGGTGCGCGCGGCTCAAGTCTCCATGGAGCAGCGGTGATGCGCGCGAGCTGTACAGCGGTGGCGTTCTTCATTTGACAGTTCAGACAATGAAAACAACTAACATAAACACGCACAATCCAATCAAGTTGTAGACTCGAGGCCAGGCTGATTTAAGAAACTGTATCTCGCGGCGAGACACAAGAGCGTTTTACGTTCAAGACGAGACGTGATTTAAAACCGAATTCGAGTAAAAAAGTAACTGACGAAAGATCTTCCAGATGTTTAGTAACACCAGCTACAGCCCATTCACATAATTCCAAACACTAGAAAAATGCCTAAAATAATACGCCTGCTTCCAGCAATGGGATTTTAGGGGGAAAAAGAGAGTGCTGGAAAAAAAATAGGCTTTGTATAAAAAGCGGAGATTATATTATACAGTGGAGGGTAAAGAGAAAGGGGAACGTATTAGGAGAATGATCAGAGCCGCACATGGACGTGTGGAGCCAGAGGGAGTGAATGAGAAGATGCTAACTATACGCTCGCATCAGCATCAACATCAGCCTCGCCATGCGGATGGAGGAGAGGAGACGGGCGGGGTACGCTGGAAAAGGTCATATGGAAATGAACAGTTTCTTTTTTCAGCGAATGGGATTGTGCAGAAGTCCGAGACAGGGTGCGAAAAGCAGCGTGGACTGCAGAAAGAGGGGAGGGGACATTTTGCTACAACGCGTGCAGGTTTGCCGGAGTGTCGCTAGCAGGCAGAGCGAGCCAACACTGGACGACAATTCATCAAATTGGCACTGATGTAGCATAGACATATTAGAACTGCTAATTACGTTGGCTAGAGTGTAAAAACACGTGCACATTAGAAGGGCTAAATTAATTTTGTACCCTCAACGTTGTACCCTCTGACCCCTCGATCTACTGGTGGCACTGATTCCATAATGACACCTTGCAAACAATAACTGTAGTGGTCCAAAGGTGAGCAGCAGTTTTATTGAATCACTTGTCAGCAATAAGAATCAAAAATTGAATCACTTGTATGTAATAAAAAGTTAGCATCTAGTACATTTTCTTCAGTTTTTCCCCCCCGTCCCAATTCAGAATGTTTGAATATAAACATATCTTCCTTTATAGGTTGAAGAATAAAGAGGGTGATTTGAAGAACTCCATTTCTGCACTTCTCTGTTTTTACATTAAGGAAAATTACCTGAAGGCAAAGTCTCTGCACTGTAAAAAATGACCGTGAATTTAACGGTAAAAGACTGTAAAAATGCTGCAGTAAAAACCTGTTAAATGGTTAACGGTAAATTCCCCTACTATATACGGTGAAAAACTGTATTGGACATTACATGTATTGGATATAAATTTTACGGTAGTATACCGTTTTTGGAAGTGAAAAATACTGTATAATTTACAGTGAATAACCGTAAATTGACATTCCCAGAATTCCCTGCGTTACATTTCAAATTTGATGTTGTTTTGTTGAAATAACTATGTTCCTTCTTAGTTTTTTCTTATCAGTTTTGTATATTAGGGTTGTGTGTTACACCTAATGTTGTTAAATGAATGTTTATTGCATTATTTCAGTGTCATGTGTGTTACCATGATGGTGTTTAGTGTTTGTGTGAATGACACTGTGCACCTTCTAAATAAGTTATTATTTAAAAGCTGCTTGAGATGTGCTTTGGTTCATCATGTGACTTTCTCATCACCTCCTGCATTTGGTGGTTATCAGTGTATTACAAAGGTACAAAACAGATTTCAGTACTTCAGTAGGTTGGTATATTAACATTATATCAGTTAATGAAATTACGGTATTTAACTGTAAATTTAAGTTAAAACCTAAAACGTTGCTACCGTATTTTTTACGGTAAAATTCCGGTAACCACAGCTGCCGGTGTTTTACCGTAAATTTTACGGAATTTTTTTTACAGTGTGGCTGTGGAATTAAATTCCCATGCTGAGAAAAAAAAAGCCTAAACTGGTTCACTTGTCTTAGCTGGTTTCTCATTGTCCTGGTTGGCTGATTTTATAGGGTGTTGGCACTTTTAAACTTTTAAGCCATCCCTGGACCAGCTTGGCCAGGCTTGGAGACCATCTCAAACCAGCTAAGCCCAGCATATCTGGTTTAAAATAGTGTTTTATTATTTTTTATTGCAGCACTGTCACTGCAATGAAAACACAAAAATGATAATAACAGTATTAACAATATAATAAACAGTAGTAGGACCTTTCATTTTTATTACTCTGCAAGGACCTCAAACATGTGTCCATCCAGGATGCTGTCAATGTTCGCTATCTACATCTTTTGCCAGCTGCAAAAACATTATCTATCTTTTTCAAATTCAATGCAAGGTTGTATTCACAAATTCAGTTGGCAAATTGGCTGCATTATATATTGTTTTTACCCATTTTTATGTATTTACATAAATTTCACTAAAACACCTGCAGAATGCTCATTTGGATGTGCACATCTGTGTGTGTGTGTTTTAAAAGAGCCATACTCTGTCAGTCATTCACATTGGGAAAAACATGACAGAGAACTAAAACTGCTAAATCAAATGTGAATATCCATCTCACAAAAAGTGAGCCTTCACGTTATATGTCTTTGACAGGAATAACATGATATTTATCAAGCAACCATTTCTCAATTTTGTTCCTGCAAGAATGTCTTAATATAGCTACAAAAAGAAATTGACCTGCATGTACAACAGACACGGACATTCTACAGCGTTATATGCTTAGTAAAAATATCAGATATTTAACATATGCAGTAAAATACACAGTAATGGGTCCTATAAACCTATATATTTCTGTGTTCTGCAGGCATGAGTCATAAGCAAAGAAATAACCGACTCCTTCTGTTGACTCAACAAAGATCTCTTCTGCCATCTACAGTTCAAACGGAGAAAGTGCACATTGTGACCACAATTCTTGAACAGAAATTACACCAAAAACATATAAATGAATACAAGTGTTAAATAATTTTCACTTAAGTCAGTATAATAAACAGCAAATCATTCAGGGTAAAGACCAATAATAAGTAGGCTACTCTCCATAATAAATTAATTTAAATTATAACTGAACAAAGCGTATACTCTCTGTACAAAGACTGATGTTATTACACGGATAGCAACACCAACTAAATTGCACTGTTTTGAGCTACACAAAGCAAACAAAGTTAAACGAAGTGTTTCTTTTGCAAATTCTCTCGCGGCGGCGGCGGCGGCGGCGGCGGCTGCGTCCTCTTCCGCGAGACTGGGGCCCGGATGAGGTAAACAAGTCACGGGACAGTAAAGGCTCGCGAAACCCTATCGCAACAGTGACGTTACATCAGAGAGCGCCCAAAACACCCTAGCAGCGGGCTGCGATTGGCTGATCGAAGAAGCCGAAAGCGCCCTGATTGGCCGAGAGCGGAGAGCTACTGTAAACGACCACGAACAACAATATCCGAGCCGAAATGAGATCATACACACTGTAGTGATAACAACAACCGGACTGGAAATTTGCCACTCTACTGCTTGCGGCGAGAAGACAATCATTTCGACTAAATGTCACGAAAAACGGGATATTTTTTCCATTATTTTTGGCCGACGACGTTTTCAGATGAGCACGACTCAACCTTGGACATATGAAACTTATATAAAGTAGCAATTATAGCTATTGTTGTTGTTTGGGTGTGTCACATGCCATGAGGCAATCAATATATGTTGAGAACTGGAGAAGCAACTCTTAAGCGTACTGGAGATAAGAAGGAATAGCATCTAGTGCCACTGACAACTGAGACGAGCACATTCATATCTATTGTCCTGGAATTCGTCCAGATCCACAGGTATGTATTTAGGAAAACCAGCGAATGCTAGTCTCAATTTGAAGAAATTCATCTAACAGTCAAAGTTGATCATTTAATACCAAATAATATTAGATCATGAATTGTTTTATCCCCTTTAAATTGCAATATTAATATCATACTATTCTCTTATCACCAGCTCTTACAATGGATAACACACTGCATGACCATCAAGATGATTCCAGCACCTGGAATGACAAAAAGAAAGGAAGAGAAGAGACAATCAAAAACCAAGGACAACATCAGGATCAAACCTTGCCAAACATTTCTCCTCAAGGTGAGAACTTCAGAGAACCACACTGGCCATTAAACAGGTCAGAGTTTCAGGATATTCATTATAGATTGACCTAGATTTAACGAATGTTTCTGTTACCATGTGACGACGTGCTTTTGCAGGGCGTGTGCGGCTCTATTCGGAGTCTCAGGTGTATACGGTGAGCCGCTGGCAGGAAGCAGAGCCCCAGGATGGAGCATTGGTGGAGGAGAACGGAGGAACGGGAGATGGACTTCCATTCAGAGGTCGTTCTCAGTCTGCTCCTGCTGCTCTGTGGAAAGCAAAGAAGTACGGGCGACAGCTGAGGAGAATGAGCGATGAATTTGACACATGGCTCGACAAAGGGGTGAGCTTGCCATATGGTACACTGAATGCATTTCTATTTAATAGACTTTAAACTTAGTATTAAGTCGTTTGGTTGTTCTTAGGAGGTCAAAAGAGCGAACAGCCAGAAACAGACCTACCGAGGATGGTTCTCGTTCCTCTGGAGTTCCAAAGAAGAGGAGGGCAGAGAATGAAGTAGCCATGCTTTAAACAGCATAAGAACAGTTACCAGAGAGCTGCACTCAGATGAAGGCTGGTCTGATCACCATCATGGCCTTTTTGTCAATCAATGTGCTCAAGCTAGTACAAAACCAATCTGAGAGAATGGTATAACCTCTGCAATAACGTAGGTTTATATAAAGGAATTGTCAGTGTTAATTCAATTTGACAATCTTAAGAGGGACAATCTCTTCTAAAATATTAAAGTTGATCATTTAATACCAAATAATATTAGATCATGAATTGTTTTATCCCCTTTAAATTGCAATATTAATATCATACTATTCTCTTATCACCAGCTCTTACAATGGATAACACACTGCATGACCATCAAGATGATTCCAGCACCTGGAATGACAAAAAGAAAGGAAGAGAAGAGACAATCAAAAACCAAGGACAACATCAGGATCAAACCTTGCCAAACATTTCTCCTCAAGGTGAGAACTTCAGAGAACCACACTGGCCATTAAACAGGTCAGAGTTTCAGGATATTCATTATAGATTGACCTAGATTTAACGAATGTTTCTGTTACCATGTGACGACGTGCTTTTGCAGGGCGTGTGCGGCTCTATTCGGAGTCTCAGGTGTATACGGTGAGCCGCTGGCAGGAAGCAGAGCCCCAGGATGGAGCATTGGTGGAGGAGAACGGAGGAACGGGAGATGGACTTCCATTCAGAGGTCGTTCTCAGTCTGCTCCTGCTGCTCTGTGGAAAGCAAAGAAGTACGGGCGACAGCTGAGGAGAATGAGCGATGAATTTGACACATGGCTCGACAAAGGGGTGAGCTTGCCATATGGTACAATGAATGCATTTCTATTTAATAGACTTTAAACTTAGTATTAAGTCGTTTCGTTGTTCCTAGGAGGTCAAAAGAGCGAACAGCCAGAAACAGACCTACCGAGGATGGTTCTCGTTCCTCTGGAGTTCCAAAGAAGAGGAGGGCAGAGAATGAAGTAGCCATGCTTTAAACAGCATAAGAACAGTTACCAGAGAGCTGCACTCAGATGAAGGCTGGTCTGATCACCATCATGGCCTTTTTGTCAATCAATGTGCTCAAGCTAGTACAAAACCAATCTGAGAGAATGGTATAACCTCTGCAATAACGTAGGTTTATATAAAGGAATTGTCAGTGTTAATTCAATTTGACAATCTTAAGAGGGACAATCTCTTCTAAAATATTAGTTCATTGGACAATCTTTCTATATACTGATTCAAAAAATGAAACTCTATTTAAAAACTATTTATTGATATGTATTAAATTCATATTTGACAAAGAAATGTGTTCTATGATGTATTTTATAGATGGATATATAGATGTGCGTTTTGTTGTATAAAGGCTGGAGCGGTTGCTTGCAAAATGTAAATAGAATTCAAGGACTGTGACACTGGATAAAGTCAGTTGTGTGAAGTACAGGTTAGTGACGGTAACAATAATACGGGTAAAGTTATTTCAGTTCATTTGTTGCTGCATCTCAGGTTTGTTTTTTAATGCCAAACTGTTGTGGTGAATAACTAGTAAGATTGGATGAAATCAATTGTTCTGCCATCTCTTTTATGCCGACTATACTTGGATATGTCACCAGGAAAACAATTCCTCACTGCCTTTCATGTACATATTTCTTGATTGTAGAGTTGTCTGTAGTCTCTATTGGATTTTTTCTTTTTATATTCCATCTGCTGGTCTTGTATGTAAAACAACATTTAATTTCTGCCAAACGTATGTGCAGATGAACAACACAAGTTCTGTTTCTGTACTATCAGCCTTGATGATACTTTCATTCCTGTTTCAAGCTCCTTGTACATATTTATACTCGTTCCCATAGATTGAGTAATGGATGAACTGTTTAAATACTTTTTAAAACAATCACACGTTTTTATCTTTTGGTAGAGTTGTCTGTAGTCTCTATTGGATTTTTTCTTTTTATATTCCATCTGCTGGTCTTGTATGTAAAACAACATTTAATTTCTGCCAAACGTATGTGCAGATGAACAACACAAGTTCTGTTTCTGTACAGCCTTGATGATACTTTCATTCCTGTTTCAAGCTCCTTGTACATATTTATACTCGTTCCCATAGATTGAGTAATGGATGAACTGTTTAAATACTTTTTAAAACAATCACACGTTTTTATCTTTTTTCTATCATTTTTTCAAAATAAAAGATTTTCTGGCTGAATTTAGTGTTATGTTATTTGGTCAAAGTGTCCATGATAAAGAAGACAGGCAAATCTTTGTATTAATCATTTTTTTCTGTCATTAATTCAAATATAAATTTTTGGTGGGTCACCACCTTATACAACCTAAATTAACCATGCACAAAAAAAGGTTAACTATGCATAAAAATACATCGTATGACCATATTTTTGACTTTTAATTGAAAAAAACAAACAAACATAAATCACATGCTCATCAATGGTGTATTCAAGTCATTGCATGTAAAAATTGCATTTTTATTTATTTTACTACTAAAGCAAGCATCACATCATTGACTCTATTCACAATGATAATTTAATTTGCTGGATTTTACATTTATTATGCCTTGGGATCAGTAAAGAAATTGTCATATGTTCAGGCTTAAGCTATTTTGCTAGAGTCTCGTTTACAAAACCTTGTTCCACAGTTTAAGGCATCCAGCCTCATTATATCCATCTCACTTAGCTGGAAGTCAAACACCTGTGCATTCTCCTGCACTCTGCACGGCTGCGAGGACCGAGGCAGAACTGAGATGCCTTGCTGCACAGCCCACCTCAGGAGAACCTGGGCAGGGGTCCGACCACAGCTCCTCACTATATCCAGTACCTCGGGCTCCCTCAGGAGAGCTCCTTTACCCAGCGAAGAGTAGGCTTGGAAATGAATGCCTGTCTCCATACATAATTCCCTCAGTTCCCTCTGGATCAGCTTCGGTTGACACTCAATCTGAAGAACCGCTGGGGGGATGCGGCAACTCATGAGCAGCTCCATAATGTGCTTTGCAGTGTAGTTTGAAACCCCTATGGCCTTGAATCGCCCGCTGGCGTAGAACTTCTCTAGGGCCGCCCAGCTTTGCGCTCGATACTCTGAATGACGAGAATCCCCTGGGTCAAGACCCTCCACCCCAGGCCAGTGCACTAGATAGAGGTCGATGTATTCACAGTCTAGTTGCTCCAGACTCCTCAGGCAGCCTTCCTTTGCCCTCGGCCCATGGTCTAATGGGGAAAGCTTGCTGATAATGAACACATCTTCACGGCTTAGGCCATACTTGGGCAGCAGCTCTTTGAGGACTTGCCCTAGATGTGCCTCATTTCCATAAACTGCACCTGTGTCAAAGGCTCTGTATCCAGCCTGAAGTGCAGAAGTGACAGCTTTATTCAGCTGCTCATGGTCCTGGAGCTTGTATGTGCCCAAACCCAAAAGTGGCATTTGTACTCCTGACATCAACGTAACTGATGGTACTATCATTTTTATAACACTACAAACAATTCAGCCCCGAAAAAACATAAAAATATGGTTTTTTAAAGAAATTCTGCCACTTTTTTAAATTCTTTGGTTAAAATCACGATATAGAAAGTAATGACAGCTCTTTTTTTCTTCTGTATTGTGTATTCGAGGGACATAAATTATTGAAAAAGATCAAATGCAGGATGGGTTCTTGGTTCTATCCACTGGTTGAACTGCAAGAAAAGAACAGTTTAAGATGACTAAATGAGAAGTCTGTTGCTCCTCTAAAAGATTATAACATTTTATTGGAAATTATGAGGTAAAAAATATACAAAGATGAATTGTACACAACAAGATCAATAACTTGTAGCTTGTGGTTTGTAAATTCTGAGAAGGTAGAGTTATTTATTATTTTCCTGACCTTGTCTCTTTGGCTTGCTAATGAATTTAAGTTTAAATTGGCTAACTAAAGACCAACTATGCTTAAAGTCATTAAGGTTAATAGCTCACCACTTAATCTTAAGAATTAATGGAGATATTACTAGAAGACCTACAGCTCCATTAGCCGCTTTATATTAAATAATGATAATCATGCATACATAAAAGTTATATAATCAGAATCTTAGAAATGTGAGCAATGAATGTTTGCGTATTACTACGTGTACTAGTAACTTTGTTTTAAGTTAAAGTTTATACTCACGCACGTAAAAGAGCTGACTGGAGAGTCAGAACGCTGTGCAAATTCAAACACAAAGCGCGCCAAATTGCGACAGGATCCGCGTGCTCTTACAGCACGTGACGCCGTACATCCGCTTTCCTGAAATGAGATGATGGACGCAGGATTTCTTTTCGGGCAGCGGAGGGCGCTTTTATTGACGCTGTGGTCATTTAAATGGTCAGTTATTATTACCATCAGTAATGGTCAGTTACTCTTGTATTGTGTGTGTGTTCGGGGAAAATGGGGGTAGGGACGATTGCAGAATTGCGGG
The DNA here is from genome assembly GCF_001515645.1 of Sinocyclocheilus grahami. Lineage (NCBI taxonomy): Eukaryota > Metazoa > Chordata > Actinopteri > Cypriniformes > Cyprinidae > Sinocyclocheilus > Sinocyclocheilus grahami. The sequence goes on from NW_015506375.1 coordinate 157,355, forward strand.
AAATAGCTGGGCAATGAGGTAAACAAATCCACGACACAGGAAAATGATTAAATAACCAGCATGTTGCCTTTATTCACGGATATGAGAAGCACATACATGGAAATGAGCATTAAAGCAAAATATGAAACACTTGATCAAAGTTATTTCCATTGTAAGATACTATACATCGTATTTATTGCATTCTCATATGTGACCTTGGACCACAAAACCAGTCAAGGGTAAATTTTTCGAAATTGAGATTTATACATCATCTGAAATCTTAATAAATAAGCTTTTCATTGATGTATGGTTTGTTATGATAGGACAATATTTGTCCGAGATACAACTATTTGAAAATCTGGAATCTGAAGGTGCAAAAAAAAAAAAATCAAAATACTGAGAAAATGGCCTTTAAAGTTGTCCAGATGAAGTTCTTAGCAATGCATATTACAGTAGGAAATTTACAAAACATCTTAATGGAACATGAGCTTTACTTAATATCTTAATGATTTTTGGCATAAAAGAAAAATCAATAATTTTGACCCATACAATGTATTTTTGGCTATTGCTACAAATATACCCCAGTGACTTAAGACTGGTTTCGTGCTCCAGGGTCACATATTATATACAGCACCGATTATGGAAAAACTGTCTAAAGGTGAGAAAATGCCCCATTAGACCCCTAGAGATTGTGCATTTCTTTTGGATAACTTTGTTGTTCTTTGAAGGTTATAGTTCTGAATCTATGAACTTCTTATAGTGCTCTTCTGTGTACTAATAGACCAGGGCCCGTATTCACAAAACATCTTAAGGCTAAAAGTAGCTCATAACTCGCCGATTTAGGAGAAAATCTTAAAACATAATGGGCGTGTCAGTCCTAAATTTATTGCTCTAAGAGTATTTCACAAAGCGTTTTAGCACTAAAACTAACGTTAGCTCCTAAATCTGTGAAACGTTAGGAGTAGTGAAGAGGACTCCTAAGTCACTAAGACCAAGCCACAAACTATCCTAAAATGGCTGTTGCCGGCAATCTGCCTTGGAATGTAAACATTTTAGAAACATTTGATGATAATGACCTTTTAAAAAAGGTATGGCCTTTGGTTTGGAGGTTACCCTAACTACCCTAAACTACTTTGATTATATCGTTGTTTTCATTAAAGCAGCACTATGTAACTTTTGGCGCTCTAGTGGTTAATAAACAGAACCGCACACATCCCGCGGAAGAACATTCCAACCGGAGCTACTTCTCTAAGTTTATGTCTATGGCGATTCACGCAGGTATGTGTTACTCCGCAGCGGTGACGACCCGACCAGGCTACAATAGTCCAAATATAAGTACTATTATAAGTGTACAGTAGTGATTCGGAATAAGACAAAAGCGCGGTTTGGAAGAAGATGAATTCATGATGTACTCGCTCATTATATATTTTTTTTGCAGATTGATGAATTTGAAATGAACAGAAAAAGTTACATAGTGCTGCTTTAACCAGTTGGGCAAGAAGTAACAGCTGTTCTTGTGTTCAGTTTTTTTGTTTTGTTTTGATGTTTGCATGTCTTACTATCGGTCATGATTATTCTACTCTGTTAATTAAAAGGCTGTTTATATGCATATCCGCTAATAGTTTACAAGCAGCACATGTAAGAGACTGACAATTAACTGATCATATACTTGTTTAATTAGAGACATTTAGTCTGCATTTTAAAATCTTTATTTGAATGTGGCAATCATCATTTTTATTTTTAAACCTTTATTTGAATATGGCAACATAATATTGCGCTCTACAATATTTCTATGAATAAATCTCTGACAGACTATCAGCCAATCACTGTGTGCATAGGCTGACAGCATCCATAGCAACGAGGTCAACCCCGCCCTTATTCTTAGCTTAAAGGGGTCATAGGATGCCCATTTTCCACAAGTTGATATGATTCTTTAGGGTCCTAATGAAAAGTCTGTAACATAGTTTGGTTTATTATATACAGCACCGATTATGGAAAAACTGTCTAAAGGTGAGAAAATGCCCCATTAGACCCCTAGAGATTGTGCATTTCTTTTGGATAACTTTGTTGTTCTTTGAAGGTTATAGTTCTGAATCTATGAACTTCTTATAGTGCTCTTCTGTGTACTAATAGACCAGGGCCCGTATTCACAAAACATCTTAAGGCTAAAAGTAGCTCATAACTCGCCGATTTAGGAGAAAATCTTAAAACATAATGGGCGTGTCAGTCCTAAATTTATTGCTCTAAGAGTATTTCACAAAGCGTTTTAGCACTAAAACTAACGTTAGCTCCTAAATCTGTGAAACGTTAGGAGTAGTGAAGAGGACTCCTAAGTCACTAAGACCAAGCCACAAACTATCCTAAAATGGCTGTTGCCGGCAATCTGCCTTGGAATGTAAACATTTTAGAAACATTTGATGATAATGACCTTTTAAAAAAGGTATGGCCTTTGGTTTGGAGGTTACCCTAACTACCCTAAACTACTTTGATTATATCGTTGTTTTCATTAAAGCAGCACTATGTAACTTTTGGCGCTCTAGTGGTTAATAAACAGAACCGCACACATCCCGCGGAAGAACATTCCAACCGGAGCTACTTCTCTAAGTTTATGTCTATGGCGATTCACGCAGGTATGTGTTACTCCGCAGCGGTGACGACCCGACCAGGCTACAATAGTCCAAATATAAGTACTATTATAAGTGTACAGTAGTGATTCGGAATAAGACAAAAGCGCGGTTTGGAAGAAGATGAATTCATGATGTACTCGCTCATTATATATTTTTTTTGCAGATTGATGAATTTGAAATGAACAGAAAAAGTTACATAGTGCTGCTTTAACCAGTTGGGCAAGAAGTAACAGCTGTTCTTGTGTTCAGTTTTTTTGTTTTGTTTTGATGTTTGCATGTCTTACTATCGGTCATGATTATTCTACTCTGTTAATTAAAAGGCTGTTTATATGCATATCCGCTAATAGTTTACAAGCAGCACATGTAAGAGACTGACAATTAACTGATCATATACTTGTTTAATTAGAGACATTTAGTCTGCATTTTAAAATCTTTATTTGAATGTGGCAATCATCATTTTTATTTTTAAACCTTTATTTGAATATGGCAACATAATATTGCGCTCTACAATATTTCTATGAATAAATCTCTGACAGACTATCAGCCAATCACTGTGTGCATAGGCTGACAGCATCCATAGCAACGAGGTCAACCCCGCCCTTATTCTTAGCTTAAAGGGGTCATAGGATGCCCATTTTCCACAAGTTGATATGATTCTTTAGGGTCCTAATGAAAAGTCTGTAACATAGTTTGGTTTAAGTTTCTCAATGGTAGTGTAAAAAAAAACAAAAAAAAAACACCTTTTCAGATCAAGCCGTTTTTTGTAGCATTTTCCTTTAAATGTTAATGAGCTCTGCTGACCCCGCCCCTCTCTTCCAAGCTGCTTTTAGACACCGTTTACTGTTTACTTTGGCCGCATTCATTGTGAAACTTGCTAATTAACACAATAAGATAGGCGATTTGCAAAGATTCATTACAAAACATTATACTCACTTCTTCTGTAGATGAGGCAGGATCATGAATGATTCGCACAAACGTAAGACGCATTTATGTAGATCGGGGGCGCATTCCCTTCAGAAACAATGTAATCCTCTGCGTCTTCAGCGGCTCAGATGTCGGGAGTTAATGACGACTGCTATGTTCATTATTACATCCAACAACAGAACACCTCAGTCACTTGTTAGGAGTCATTCTTATCTACATCTGCTCCAACGGTGAAACAATGGCGCACAGGGTGGGTCTAAGGTAAGACACCAGTCCAGTCTGTGCTGAAACGCTACTGTCAATCAAACTATCATGGGAGGGGCCTGTCTGTGTGACATCATACAGACAGGCATCTGAGATCGGCTCGATTTGAGAAAGGGGAAAACATTTAATCAGATAACAAAAAAAACACTGGGTGGATTTTTATCATTATAGGGTGGTTGTGTGTACACACACTGCCAACACACATTTCAGTTCAAACAACTTGTAAAAGTGCATGTCGCATCCGATGACCCCTTTTAGATTTCTCTCTATTCCTTAGTAAAAGTTTGTCTCAGCAGCTTTGTGAATAGGTTTTAAGAGAAAACTCTTAGCTAAAAACTTTTACTGCCATTTAGGAGAACTCTTAGTGGTAAGATAAAATGTTTTGTGAATACGGGCCCAGATAAACAAGTCCTAACCTCCCACAACTGCACATTTGATCTGCTGTCACAGGATATCCTACTCAAACACAAGGCTTCACTGACTACTGTCTGTATGAAATTCTTTATCAGACTGAAATCAAATAATCTTATGTTCATTCTTATATGGGTCATTCTCAGAAAACAGTACCCATGTGTGCAATAAATGTCTAGGAAAAAAAACTAACAATTTAATAAAATATATTTTTTTTTTTACCTCATTGCACCTGTAGGACGGCCTTGCACCACAATATTCAGATTAGTGGATAATAATAACTGTTTTTCAGTTATAAATAGATGGTTATTGCCTTGCAAATCACTAGCAGTTAAATGCTAAATCTCTGAATAATTTGAACTCAAGATTATTTAGAAGTTAGTAATTTATATACAGACCTACTGCACTTATGTTAAAAGGACGGTGATCAGTGCAGCAATTCTACATTAGTCAATGGTTATATTTTATTTTACAGCATAACAGTTTGGAAAAAACTGAAGGAACAAGGACAATTTCAATAAAAATATTGTCTTTACATAACTAAAATATTATAATGACGGAGACAAACATTGAGATGTACAACAAACATTTAGAAATGCAATAATTTTAAATGTACTTCAAATCCATTATGTGACCAAGTAAAAAAAAAAAAACAATAATAATAATAATAATAATAAGTACCTATATATACTAATATTAAATCACAGAGACAAAGCACACAAATGACACGGTTTCCTGACAAATATCTTAATGTCTACATATATGAGTCCATATTTCTGTTATCTTGTACTTATGATTAGATTTTACTTTCACTACCCTAAAATCTTGAAATGACATGACATTTTGGTATTACTTATTTTGAATTCACCTTGTCCTTTAAACGATCATTAGAAATGCTAAGCAAAAGTCAGCCAATGAAACTAAGGAATTTAAAAAGTTGCTTATATTCACTAAATCTCAAAGTAAACTCATCATTCCCATTAGAAACACGTGTACGAGAAGTCATAAGCTGGTGACTGGAGTACTTCAAATGAGGCATGTAGCACAAGAAAGGGAAGAAACATAAAAGGTATAGTTTGACGTTAAGGAGTAGTTTATGGAGTACAGACTTATGTCAGTACAGCTCTACTGAATGGCTGGGAGGAGAAGAGGTCAGTCACTTTAGAAACACTTGACGGACATCATGAAACAACTGCACTGATCCACATCAGGATGAAGCGTTTCAGGAACAGTATGTGACTGTTCTAATAATATCACCAGTGAAAAAACTAAAGCAAGTCAAACAGGCTCTACTAGCACACAGACACATACAATAACGTGCAACGTGACAAGAACAAAAGTCCTAACAATCCAGCTTGAAATGCTACTTACCTTCACTTTTAACTCACCCATCCTGATGAGCCACACCAAGCTGTTACAGTAATTCGAAACAGAGCATCATACATTCATTAATCTTGGCCAGGGGTCATCGTGGAACAAAAAGAAGATTAAGTGACTTTAATTTACTGAGGTTTAAATTGAATGCCTTTGGCCTTTATATGAAGGGTTCAAGCGGAAAGTGCAGTTTTTATACGAATCTATTTGGCACTTTACACATGAGTGATCAAGTCAAAGGACATTTCTATTATACGAATGATAACGTGAGCGAGTGAGACATGAGGTAGAAATTAAAGAGACTCAATTAAAAACGAGTGACATGAAAACGTTGCGTCTGAGTCAGTCGAATTTTTATTCAGGCGGCAAGATGACAGCGACTGGTAGAACAAGAATCTGTTTTCATAGGTTTAAATCAAAACAAGCATAAGTTTCGAACCTGCTCGAGTGGACAATATGATAAAGAGAGCGGTTTCGGATAAACAGTCGAGAAACAGGCTTTTTACAAACGTACATTTTAAACAGAAGTGTACGCTAACAATAGGCAAACAGCAGTAGTACAAGTAGGACAGGAAACAATGTTGAGTATTCAGTAATATTTTCAATCACAAGCACGTCCATTATAATGTGATGTCAAAATAAGTCTTTATAATCTTTAAAAACTTTCTCAGAGTCTGCGGAGTCGGCAAATCAGCTGTTTGTCTAATACAACGAGATTTGGAAATACAGTGTAGATATTGCACTAATGATTCAGTGTTGTTTTTTTTTATTTATTTTGCGGTTGGCGGCTGGTCAGTCGTTCGCTTCCTTTGACCGGTGGTGCTTTATCCTAGGATGCGGAATCCGAAAGTTGAACGGCTGGTAGATGCGATGTGCTCGGTTAGCCGGTAGGATGTGATTGGTTGATCAGTCAGTTAGCACACAGCTCCGCCCACAACAACCTCTTTAACCATTTCCTCTCTGTTCCTTCCCACTGGTCTCACTCTCAAGAGATGAGATTCAATTTGAAAAAAAAAAAAAAATTATATAAAAAAAAAAAAACAAAACACAACAGTATAAATTTTGGTTATGGAGTCCCTTTAAAAATTTTTTCAAAAATCAAATGACCTCCAAATAACTCTCTGACTCGTGCGAAACACTTGAATATTCTTAAATACCAAAAAAACAAAAAGGTAAACATTCAACACGACTAATTTTCTGTTGGGTAGACTATGCATGTTGAAATATCAATGCAAAAAAAATGTATATATTCAAGCGATCTATTGCATTTTTGAAGTGCATGCTAGAGTAAAATTAACTGTGTGAGTAAAAAAAACAAACAAACAAAAAACAATTCTTTAAAGAAAACTCAAACCGATAAGCCTGGCAAATATAATACAACAGAACATGCTATAAAAATTCATGTGTATTTAACTTCCTATTTGCTGTTCCTTCATCGGGCGGAGGTAAATTTATTAGTTAAATGAGTACAGTATTAGCTGATTGACCCGTTATATCTAAAATCGCTACAACTATCACAGAATAAAAAAAATAAAAATAAAAAAAAAATCACCCCTAACTCCCTGATGGTAAGCCCCTCTTAGATTACTCAGCAACGCTTAGTAGTAGCTACGGCTGAAGCCATTGCTGTACTTGTCCTCCAAATAATCATCCTTATCAAAGCCTGAGCCAAGAGAGTAGCGCTGATAGTGAGAGGAAGGAGCAGCGGGAGGGGGAGGGGGCGCAGAGCTAGCGCCATTGCGGGCGAAACCCCGGGAAAAGCCGGCAGAAGAGGGTGGAGGGGGAGGCGGAGGCAGGAGAGAGCGGCGACCGCCAAGAGGACTGCGCTCACGGTAGTAGCGATCGGCGAGAGGAGGCGTGACCGGCCGCTGAGGGGGAGGAATGCGCCGGTCGTATGGATCCCGATCGTAAAAACGTGGGGATGGGTCAGCATACGGGTCGTGGCGAAGGCTCCTCTCGTACACATCGTGCTCATAGTAGGCGCGGGGTGGCGGCGGTGGGAGAGGAGGGGGTGGAAGTCGGCCACGAGGCGGATAGTATTCACGGGGCGGCGGGCGTGGGGGGACAAAGTGAGGATGGTGGTGTGGGTGAGGTGGATAGTGATGCGGCGGAGGAGGAAAATAGTCCTCCTCTCGGTCATTTCTGGATGGGTTACTGCGTGAGAGGGACACAAAGACCTTTTGGCCCTCCAATTTGGAGTGGTTAAGCTTTGAAATGGCCTCCAGAGCCTCGCTTTCCCTCTGCATGTGAACGAATGCATAATTCTTCACAATATCGCACTCCACCACCTTGCCGAATGGCTGGAAGAGCTCCTTGATTTTGGCAGCGGTGACACCATCGGGAACATTGCCCACGTAGATCTTGGTGGCATTGCGTACCTTGGTGGTGGCGTACTCGACGGTGATGCGGGAGCCGTTGACCTCGTGCTTGTGCAAAGCGGAGACGGCTTTCTGCGCCGCCTCTTCCTCATCCATGTGCACGAAGCCATAGTTTTTCAGAATGTCACAGTCGGACACGGCGCCGTACTTCTCAAACAAAGCACGGAGCTCATCTTCTGTGGTCGCTGAAGCTACATTGCCAACAAATATCTTCACCATTTTGGACAGGAAGAACAGCAGTGCGTTTTGGGATCAGTCTTTGGTTGATTCGCAAGGTATCGAACGATGAAGTTCCTAAGAAACAAAAACAAAGTCAAATAAACAGGCAAAATATATGCAAATCAACTTTACCAAGAATTTCAAATGTAAAACACACAGAACAAACCACAACTTCCATGCTGCCATTCATAGTTTTCCACTGGTATTTAATAATAATTAATGCTTAAATCATAGGAATACAAGTTAAACTATGTATTATTATTACTGGATTATGAAGTCAGATTCACATTGGGGTCCTCATAATCCGGTTGGGGTTTATGTAACTATAATTAAGTATTGTCATTATTGCAAAATATAGGCTTTATTGTAAATTACTACATAATTACTACATGGCTGTGCTAAATGATAGTTTAGCCACCATGCTACAAAAACAGAGCCGGCTCTTATGGCTCCCAAATGGCTCTTTATTTAGTATCACTCAGCCTTCTATTTTAGCCCAATTTAGCAATTGTGAATGGTTTGTGTGTTGGTAAGCAATTTTTTATTCAGTTTTTTCATAAAAGACTTATTTTTATGCTTTTTTCCTACACGGATACTATTACTTAACATTTTAATAAAATTTTGATAAAACACTTTAGTCTTTAGTGCAGGATGGCATTCAGAAATATCAGATGCCTCAGCTTGGATCCTTATTTTTATGCTTTTTTCCTACACGGATACTATTACTTAACATTTTAATGAAAAATTTTGATAAAACACTTTAGTCTTTAGTGCAGGATGGCATTCAGAAATATCAGATGCCTCAGCTTGGATGTGCTGATGCGATTTCTCCTCTCTTGTCCTGTTTTGAGAAGACTCTCTCTTCAGAGAGAGGGACAGATGTTGCAACAATGCAGTGTCTTCCAACTTCAACCAACGCTTGCGTTTAAATCCGGCTCCCCCGTCTCTCTGTGTACCTGGCCTGTACCACTACACTCGCTATCTTCGGAGCGTGTGTCCCCCTTCCTGCTTTCATATAATGGTATGATCCTAGTCTGTCCTCCCATGAGATTAGCCGCATGTGTATTTTTTTTTTGGTAACGAAAAAAATATTCATTAAAATAAGGCTTTTATGAAAACACTAAATTAAAAAAATTGCTTACCAACACACAAACCATTAACAATTGCTAAATTGGTGTAAAATAGAAGGCTCCGGTTGAAGATTCGGCTCTCCCCGGCGGGAGTCGGCTCTTCTCGTTCGCGAACGACACCTCACTACTTTCCGCATGTCTCCCATCGGCCATTGAGAATGAGCTAGACACTCGCGGCTGCCGCATACCGTGTGAAAGGGCCTTAATGGTTTCACTTTCAGGCTATAACGTATAAAACCAGACAATTTCTGGTTCAGTCTTTTTTTTATCTTATGTAGTCAACTCGAACTGGGTTGAAAATCCGATGAAAAGATCTGTGATTAATGTAGCAAAAGATTATCTGCATCTCAATCATGCAACGGCTAAAGCTATCGTGCTAACGCTAGCATCTATTCGCGCCAGACTGAGGAAGTAACGTTAAATAAAATATTTTACTTTAGACATTACAACCCAATAGCATTGGCTAAGAAAATAATCTCACATTGTAAAACAAATCAGCGCGATTAATTACAATTCAATATTCTCGGTTCACTTGAGGACGACGTTCAGTATAGAGAGAGACTATCGGACAACGGAGTGAATACATTTTCTGCATTATGACCATTCAAACGGTCGTACCGTATTTATAATCGACGGGTGAAATATGAAGAAAAGAATTTGAAGTCTCTCATAAAGTGTAATCTTTAAATCTTACCTCCAAAGCGCAACTACACCGAAGACATGGACAAGCTCGCTGATAATGGATGAGGACGGTATAATGCCTCGTTTGAGGGTTGGGGGAGGGTCACATAAGCGCGCAACAGTCTGAGAGTTGGCGCCTCCTACCGTTTGAGCCCAGTTAGTGACAGAAAGTCTGATTCATTTCTGTGAACCGATTCTTTCGAGCCGGCTCAAATGATTCGTCTATTACGTAATCGCGTGATTACGTCAACGCGTGGTACCTTACGGTAAAACTTTGTAGTGTGTTGCAAAATGTGTAACGTTAATATAATCAAGTCGTAAATATATTTTATATTTTCTGCACATATTTATAACATTTCTGCTATTTGGCTATTCGGAGCAACTTACCTTTCGCCCCTATTACTCAAAAACCGGTCGGACCGATCTGTGATCCGATTGGAAAAAACGATTCGTTCGCGAATCGGAAATAACTAACTACCCCAGATGTGCACATGACGGAGGTTGCATCCGGTGTCATTTTTTCTTTCCTTCCTCTCGATTGTTCTGCTCAGTTTACAACAAAATGCCCAATTATTTGAACTAGACAAGCAAATTTACACAGCCCAACTATTAACAAAAGAAGAGTTCATTTACAAAAACAGATAACACCGTTTTTTTTTTTAAATGTTCAAAAATCATTTATTTTTATTTAGGATAAAAAAATTGTTTATCCTGAATTCTAATTAATATCAATCAAACTGCAGTTGGGTTGTTTTGATTGCATAACTAAAAAAATACAGCTAACACATAACACAATATATAAAAAAACATGATTTAAGAAATTTTTTTTTTTTTTTAAAGTTAAAAAAAAAAAGTAATCTGTTTTTGCAAATAAACTCCTCAAATATGGATTAAATGTGATGCTGGCTTTAAGATACATTCCCAAACCTGAAGACTCTAGAAACCTTTTTTTTTCTTCTTCCAACAAATAAAAACGGCAAACGTTGACATTTGAGTATCATAAATAAACGGTTTATCACTTTCTGATTAATAATAACTGTTACATATTGTTTAACAGATCAGTAATGTACATTTAAATTGAAACATGTTAAGATATTAATAATATGAAATCTATTTGAATGTACATTAATGACTTGTTAGTCATAATGGCAAATGTGATTTATAAATGCAAATACTGAACAAGCAAATAAAAATTGCTACCTAATTTGCTAAGTTTGCAAGTGCTCTCAATTGGAAATATTTTAGAAAGTAGTTTTATTTGTATTGCATGCTCTTTAAATCAATTAAAGAACAACAGCATATTTCAAATGTTGCTTGAAGGTGAAACAAAAGGAAAATTAAACAATGCACTAAAATAAAAAGAATACCGTTCATGAACAACGGACCACAAATCACCCAAGGTCTGGTTTATTCATATAATATTAATAATTATCTTCTCCAGAGAAAGGCAACGAAACACAGACTCATTCCAGTGCAGCAGATTGGATCCAACCAGCAATTCTTAATAACACTACAATCCACCAATAATTACTTAATTGGCCCTTAATTAGTTTCAGATATATAACCCCTGCAGTAGAGGAAAAAACAAAAACAACAAAAAACTAATTGTCTGGGCATAGAGTGCTAAGAGGTGATTCACCTCCAGTGCACCGAGGGTTCAAGTCAAAACTTCCATTTCAGCTCAAATAAGACACTGTACTGTGATGTAGAAATGGGGCAGAGGTTACAGATGAGCTACCATATCATTGGCTAGATCAGAACCGATCAGAGCATGATGAGTGGATATAAAAACTCAAATGATGGCTCTACTGAATGTGCCTAGCCATTTGGGTCTCGATTTCGTGTTGTACATTCAGAGCGTCAAACTGCTAATCTCTCCATCTCTGCTCATCACAGCTAACCTGGAATTGGAAGTAAGATCAAGTAATGTGGTGGTTTGCCATTGTTTGTATTTGGGGATCAACAAGGAATAAGGACCAGGGTATGAGGGAAGGGGAAGGGAGGGGGGAGAGTTAGATACAGCTTTCCATGACAATAGCTGGTTTGTGTATGTAGAAAAAAAAATTACTGGCAAACAATTCCAGTTTATTAACACCAACCTCTTCTCGCTGTTTTCTGAATTGAGGACAATTGTGAGGTCCAAGAAAAGCCACATTTGAACAAAATCGCCACATATAAAGATGACAACACAAAGTATTCGAGGGGGGGGGTGAGTAAGGAACAGAAAACCCAAACCAAGACAGAACACCTCCCCCAAAACATAAACCCCCTGAAAAATGTCTATATGCATAAATGTCCCCCATGAACCTGCCTTTACAGCCTCAAGACTCTTCATTGCTGTCGTAGAGCTAAACACGCCAACGATTTCCTCACAGTGCCTCCTCATTCCCAACACATGGGCTCCAGCCGTTCCCCAAGATCTTTTCCACAGAAACAATAGTCTTCCTCACAGTTTTAGCTCGTTGGCGATCTTCGAGGCGATGTTCTTGAAGGCGATGGAGGTTCCGGAGATTCTCTTGAAGCGCACCCCATTGAGCGAGAGGCGAGGTAGCTTGCACACCTCCATCTCCCACTGGACGAAGTCGTCATGTGCGAGGCTGCCCGAAATGCAGAGGAGCATGAAGCGCTCGCGCAGCTCGTACTCGCAGCTGTTGGAGTCCAGAACTTTCCGGATCTCCTTCATCATTTCGTTGGGCTCCATGGAGGAAGTGGTCTTCATGCTCCAGGTGAAGCGGAGGGAGCGTGGCTTGGTGTCCTTGGAGGCCTGGGTGGACGAGGGTGTGCTGGACACTGGAGAAGAGGAAAAAAAGGAGTCCTTGTTTTCGTCGCCAGGCAGTCCTTGGGTACCCTTCTCCATCTTGTCTGCTGTGCTCAACATGGGTCTTCGGTGAAAACGATGAGAGGAGAGAGGCACAAACAGGAAAATGAAGGTGAACATGAGGAAGACAAGGAAATGATAACAGATAGAAGAAACTTAGTTCTAGTTCTGCTTTAACACGCTTAAAACTTTCAGTCAACATGATTATGATCATCAACACAAAACACCAACATGGTGCTATGGTGGAAGACTACAATGCAGTCAAAACATCAGCATCCACTAATTGGACATCTGTAAGGGGCTTTGGAGGTAAAAACAAAAACAACTAAAAAGTACATAAAAATAAAACATTAACTCTGTTATAAGTTTAGAAATTTTAAATTAATTTATTACAGACCCATTTTCAGATACTAAGAAATTCTTGCATGTAAATGAAAGAAATACACTACTGTTGAAAAGTTTGGGGTCAGTAAAATTTGAAGGAATTAATACTTTTATTCACCAATGAGGCATTGAATTATTTAAAGGTGACAGTCAAGATATTTCTAATGTTAGAAAAACATTTCTACTTCAAATAAATGCTGTTCCTTCAAATTTTTTTAGTCACCAAAGAATTCTGGAAAAAAAGTATCAGTTATTATAATATTAACTGTTTTAACATTGATAAGAAATGTCTCTTGAGTGCCAAATCATTATACTAGAATACTTTCTGAAGGATCATGTGACACTAAAGACTGGAGTAACAGCTGCTGAAAATTCAGATTTGCCATCATAGGAATATTTCATTTTAAAATATATTTGAATGATAAATTTGTAATATTTCACAATATTACTGTCTTACTGTATTTCTCATCAAATAAATGCAGTCTTGGTGAGCATAAAAGACATTTCAAAAACGTTTTAATCCTCTTACCAACCCCAAACTTTTGAACTGTAGTGTACATTTGATTATGTCTTGTATTGCAAGTCACCCAGTGATTTAAAAGAAAATACCCAATTTAAGCTTCAAGTGACTCCACACTCAAACGGAATATGAATAAATCTTTTTTTTTTTTTTTTTATGTCTTCGTAAGTAATGATTCAGTGATTGGAGTAGTATGCTTCTGTAGATAAATTATTTTTATTAGTCAGTCGTTGTCCTCACCTGCTGGCCTCATCTCGACCCTCTCCCTCATATGGACTCCTCAAAGAAAACCAACAAGTTTAGTCCCTCAATTCAAGTTATCTTATTGCTGCTAGCTAAGTATTAGTACTGTTCAAGTAGATTTTGGTATCAATACCTAATTATGCTAATAAAACTTGAAGCAAAATACATAAAGCATCTGTTTACAGTTTCTTCACCAACTTCTTGACCATTTAATTTTAAACTCTGAACCTTGGGATCAACACACACTCACATAAGCCACTCTGTATTTAGCCTAAGAACAAATGAGTAGACATGTGGCAGTCTGTGTGTTAAAGCGCACATTTTTACAAGATGCAGTCAGGTAATGCAAGAGTATATAACATTTTAAATGACCCCAAAAGGAATGAAAGCGAATTTCAAATCTTAATTGAAACCCAAGCACAAAATTCAGTATAATGCCTAGAGCAAAACTACCAGAGGTCCTTCTAAACTTAAATTCCCAATCTTGTCTGTCAGATATGAAATGCATAAAACATGTATATCTGGTTAATTTTCTCATGTGTACATTGTACAGCTGAACAAGTGACTTCAGTGAGGTGTGTGTTGAATGATGCATTCGGACGGGGAGACCAGCCACCTCCAAAACAGTGCAGCATGAGAACAAAGGGACAAAAGCAGCACGCCTGTTTTAGTGCAGCCATATAAAAATAAGCAGTAGACCATAAGAGGAGAGAAGCAGGCGTCACCCTTTACAACCCTCACCATGAAAATACGACTGACATCCTCTATTGACCCTGTCTGGCTGTGCGCTTCTCTCTGCAAACTATGAACTTACCTGACCTGTTCAAAATCAAAAGGTCAAGTTTTGGGCGAAGGTTTAGCTGCCATCAACAGAATATACGTAAATGACAAAGAATTCTGTGCCAAATACTTCTACATGCTGTTGTAGATATTAATTTTTCACATACACTTTTGTCTGAGGGTCTACAAAATACACCAGAATAAGGAATTTAATTCTTTCTCGGATGGCGCTGAACAAACAATATTTATGACAATAGCACTATACCTTCATTAACAACCCTTTATTAATACAATAATAGTGTTGTTAATGACAAAACCATTTTTTAAACACTTTTTATTTGAACAACAAAAATTACACTGATTTAAGTCTCAAAAGCCTTAAAAGTATAGTTCACCCAAAAATGACAATTATCATTATCACTACTCACTTCATTCAAAACCTATAAGAATCTTTCAAACACAAATGACAATATTTTTAATATAACCTGAGAGATGTCTGTCCCTCCTTTGAAAGTCCCCACACCCAAAACGTTAATGCTTTAAAAAGTTCATTAAGAGAACATAAAAGTAATCCATCAATGTGAATAAAGTACCTAAATGCAGGTCTTCACTTTGGATCACACAATCACTTTATATGACGAATTTTATATTTAATTTAAAGGGATAGTTCACCCAAAAATTTTAATTCTGTCATTAATTACTCACCCTCATGTCGTTCCAAACCCGTAAGACATTTGTTAATCTTCGGAACACAAATTAAGATATCTTTGATGAAATCTGAGAGCACTCTGACCCTGCATAGGCAACTGAAATGTTTTTGTTTTCTATGCACACAAAAAGTATTCTCGTAGCTTCGCTTCAAGTTGAGCCACTGATGTCACATGGACATGGTTTTACCGATGTCCTTACTACGTTTCTGGGTCTGGGAACATTTGCAGGGTCAGAGAGCTCTCTAATTTCATCAGAAATATCTTAATTTGTGTTCAGAAGATAAATGGAGGTCTTACTGGTTTGGAACGACATGAGGGTGAGTAATGAATGACAGAATTTTCATTTTGGGCTGAGCTATCCCTTTAATCTTTATTTCCCCCCGCATATAAGCATTGATCAATGCACATACATGGAGCACATCAAATATGGTAAACATGCTTGCTTTGGTGAAATGGACTTTGAATAAAGGGACTGAAATTTTTCCAGCTGCATTAAAAAAGACATTCATTTATGTTTCAAAGATGAACAAAAAACGTATTGGTTTGGAACGACATGAGGGTGAGTAAATCATGACCATTTTCATTTTTGGGTCAACTAATGCTAAAACTAATTATAGTAACGGTTCTCAAAATTCAGAGACTTCAGTTAAGAACAGCTCAGCCAATACAGTGAGTCAATTCCAATTCATCATGTTTTTTTTTTTTGACAGATTAATTGTAATGAGCCAATTTATGCGTCATCTGTTCAGAAATCAGACTACAATTGTCACGCTGTTTATTGTGGACACTTCAACAGAAAGAGGTGTTGCGTATCTATTTATAGCAGTGCCTAGTCTTTGTCTTTCATCATTTAATTTGACTGCAAGCTCACAGTTAAGCTAAAGCATTGTTGTTGTTTTTTTACTTTACCACTGTAGATTTAGCTGTACGTTTTAGTATTTTGGTAGATGTACAATAACCTTTAATGGATCATTAAAAAGTTTATGAAATGTTTTATCAAGGGTTTATCAGTCCTTGTGCCATGGTGTACTTACAAACAATCTACAAAGACCTGTCAAACTTGTATTACACCATCATTTAACTGCATTGTAGGAGTGTAGTCATGTTGCATGATGACAGCACAGACGAGGGCGCAGAGAAACCATTTCACAAGATCTGCAGCACAACGTACATGACCGGACTCCATGAGTTCATCTGAGAGAGGAGCGGAATGTGATGCAATTGAAAGAGGGATGTGTTATTCACCGAGGAAGGAGGAGGAGGGGGAAGAGAGGGCTGGCAGAGGAGTGAGTCAGGCAATGGACGCAGAGCATTAGTAAAGAATGATACCATGAAAAGATATGCATATGGAACAAAAATAAATGTTGGTTCAAGACACAAGACATCACAGAAGGAATATAGAGCAAAGGAAAAAGACATTGTCTTGGAAAAACGCTAGGGTAGCGTTATTGCCTACCTTCTGGGAAATCTGAATGAGAGATTTCTACAGAAAAAAAAATTAGAGAAAAAAAAAAAGAAAAAAAATGTGTTTTTCAGGTGCATGAACCATTGGAAAATCTCTCAAAAAAGATAAAACACATCCTGTTTGGCTGATAGGCGAAGAAGTTAAAACGGGATCTTTATGAAACCTATGAAAGGTTTTTCTGACCATTAGTGTTAGCAGGGGGCACTAATAAGGGCACAAGGGTTTGTAGTCAGATTAAAGAATATGAATTATACTTTATGAAGTTACACAGGGCTGTTTAAGATTGCTGAAGAAACTGTGAATTGTAAATGCACTGCATGAATGATGGATGTTAGATTAGGGTCCTGTTTGCAGGGCTCCCACCCCTTTTCACAAATTTTCAGGATTTATAAAATACAAAATATTTTATACCCATGTTCAGTTTACTAAACCAGAAAAGCCAAATTAAGATATCATTAATAATTTCCATGACTTTCCTAGGCATGGAAAACACTCCATGATATTTTTAGGCATTCCCTAACCGTGGGAACCCTGAATTTCATGTTAGTTATCCTTCAGTTAGCATCTCTCTCACTTAAAACCAATATTGCTCCAGCAGCCCTTCGTTTGAGAGTTCATGATCTTAGAGATAAAAAAAAACAGTGCCAGTCCAAACCATCTCGTCCTGAAAGAGGCGAGCACTGGTGAGAGTCATGAGAATGCGTGCATGTGTATTCCTAACAGTTTACGCAGGTAACAGTGTCACCATGTGGATGGATCATAAACTCACCTGCGTACAAATTTGGAAGTAAACTTGCTGAAGATGCCCGTCCCTGGACGGCGCACCTGGCTGCTGCCATGGGAAAGCGAGGGGGAGGCAGAGGGGTCATTGTACGCTGAGGCTTGCTGGTCTCGTGTGGCTCTCTGCTGGCCGGCGTGGAAAGTGCTTCTGCTCGTCACCCCTCTGGAGAAGTTGATACGGTCAGCCATTGAGGAAATGTTTATGTTCTGAGCTGAGGGGGACACCACTGGTGCTTTCTGGTTGGCCGCGCTGTTTTTTGTTCATATGCAAAGGTGAAAAGAGAATCAGTTAATACTCAACTCCAGACATGTGACAAGCCACAGACTTAAATCACATGAATGAGGACCACATTTTTATATATATATATAAAACACACACACATTTTTTTAAACGTTACAAAACAATGCAATAGGTTAATATAAGTGTTAAAGGTGAAGTGTGTAATTTCTGTAGTTACCCAACAGAACAGGAAAAATGACTTTTCAAAAATAATCTCCATCCTGAACTCACACCATTACAAAATATACTGGCATCATATGGTTATTGGCCAATATTTGAGTTTTTTTTAAATAGCCAGCAAACGGTAATCTTTAAAAACTCAAATTTTACACGTAATGCTGTCAAATGTGTTATTTCAAAATGAATCCATTTTACATGTTGTATATTATAATGCTGTGAAGCCTAAATCCACTTGTAGCATGTATTTTTTTTATTATTATTTAGACACCAAAGAATCCTGAAAAAAAATGTTTCCACAAAAATATAAGCAGCAACTAGGACAATAACACTTTTTTTCTTGAGCAGCAACTCAGCATATTAGAATGATTTCTGAAGGATTGTGTAACACTGAAGACTGGAGTAATGATGCTGAAAATTCAGCTTTGCAATCGTAGAAATATATATTAAAATAATTTTAAAGTGTATTATTTCAATGTAACTTTAATTAATTTAATTTTAAATTATTACCAGTATTTTATATCAGTATTCATATTTTATATCAATACCCTAATGCAATGTATGCATAGTGCCACAGTGTTTAAAGGACAAATGGACACAATTTAAGGACAAATGCTTAACTTATAGTCTATCTACATTAAACAGAAGACAAGTATTTTAACATAGACTACACACATCACCCTTAAGTTATCATGCAGCTATTACCAACAAATAACAAGACTCAAACAATGTCAGAAACCAAACCAAAACCAAAAAACTGAGGGAGACAAAACCATTGTAAGCATGCATACAACTGTCTGTGACACAAGATTTTAATGTTCCAGGATGGCACAAACGTCTTTATTAAAGGTTACGTAAGCAGTGAGACAGGTTTTAGAGGATATAAATGTAATGTGTCTGGTTTGTCTGCAGAAAAGAAGGGGTGGAGAAGGATGGTGCAGCAGAGCAACACAACACATGCATAAAAGGAGGGAGGACAATGAGTTAAAGCTTGCAGAGAAAGAAAGAAACAGATTATCAGGTACGTGACGTGTACAAAGTGTGTTTATGCGGAGGAGAAAGTGGGGCGGCGAGTAAGACGGATGGCGGTGTTATTGTGACGGACAATGAGTGAGAGAAAAATAAGCAGGATTAAAAAATAATTAAAAATTGAGGGCCTGGGAAGTATTTGGTACTTTGTCTGCGGATCTCACGTATTCTAAACCTCAAACCAACATTTCAAAGTTTCTGCCTAACAAAAAAAAAACAATCAATACAACTCGGCTCGTCCCTGGCTCTTGAAGTCGAATCCCCATCCGAATAGTTTTGGTTCTGGCTGCCACTTGCCTGGGGCGATGTGCATGGAGGTCTGGGGGACTGGGGTGGGCGGAGGTGGACAAAGACTTGTGGTGGCGGGTGCGGGATGAGGCGGCGAGGACCGCGGCCGCTGAGGCGGTGGAGGCGCGGGACCCTGGAGTGTTCAAGCTGGGGGAAAAGGCGAATAACAACAGCCCCCATGTGCGGACACCCCCCACATACAGAGTGGAGGGAGTTATGGGTGAGGTTGTAAAGCAGACAGGTTAGATTCAGCAAAGATGGAGGGATGGTTGAGAAAGTGATGGAATAAGACAAAAGCACACACCAGGAGATAAAAATACAACTCTGCATTGCGATAATGCAGGTTAGGATGCTATTTCTGACTTAAGTCTATATTTAGATCTATATATACAGATCAAAGCTTGTCAACGTCGGATCAAACTTGCATTATCGCTGGAAAGCTCGCTCTGTCTCTGTGCATTGAGTGAGAATCTAAAACGAGATGCTGTGCTGATCAAACGCGTCTGACAGCATAAGCCTCATGGGCATGATGTGCATTTAAAAGCTACTCAAATCAATTATTAAATAGGTAAAGTTAATCAAATTCATCATAATACATGCAGAATAAAAGCAGATGAAAGACATCTGATGCATTTGTGAGGGTGATTTGGTGGCAGGTGTTCCGTCAATGCCATAATGTCCGTATTTTTATTTGCTGCTCTGCAACCTGACCTTGCGCACACACATAAAACTCTTTCCGCGTCAGCATTCTGACTGTACTGTGGCTTGTCACCTCACGCAAACTTAAACATCCATATCACGTGGCTGCTGTTTTTCGGTTTCCTGAATCTCATCTCTGTGAAACCTGATTATTTGGGGCAAAATCACTAATTCCAGATTAAGGGATGAGACTGACTACATACCAATCAAGGGTAATACATCAGCGTGTCTCAGTATATCTGCAGTACATGTTCAGCAGTCGATGTTGGGGTTTTCCATTTCCATGAATTAGTATATTTAAATACTTTTCATTATTTGTGTACAAAAGTGTCCAATAAGGAATTTAATTTTTGGATTGCGGTCAGGTTTTACTACAACTAGAAAATGTAAAATTTTAGAGCAGGGCATAACTAGAAAAATATAAAATCGGATATTTATATAGACATATATCATTACTATGGCACAGATCAGACTTCTTATTTAGTACTAAAGTACATCTCTAATGTGCAGTGCTCTGACTGTAGGAATTCACCACAGTTTATATTTATTGGAACCTTTATGGGAACCATAAGAGAAATTTTCCGGGCAATTTATAACATAGGCTATATCGACTGCATCTGTGGCATTCTATCGATTATCACAGACAATTATTCCCACTTGTCTCTGAGGCTATGTCCACACGTATTTTTATAAAAGGAGTTTTTCCTTCTTCCGTTTTAAAAAAAATCTCCGTCCACATGAAAACGCAAACGCATGCTATGAAGCACTGTCAAGAGCATGCCAAACCAACAGGTGGCGATATATTCTCAACCGTAAAGCCATGTTGGCCAATCAGAAGCCTGAAAAAGTCTCCAGTAGGCAGAGATAACAGCGCAGGCGCCGATGTCACAAGCCAAAAACTCCGGTTTCGCTGTCTACACGATAACACAGCAACCAGAGTTTTTGAAAATCTTCACCCTGGGAGGCATTTTCAAAAATATTCGGTTTCAGTGAACTGGTGCTGTGTTTGCATGTGGACGAACGGCCTGCGGGTTTTAAAAATAACTGCGTTCGTGTGGACAGGGCCTGAGTTTGTAAAAATTAACTAATGCAGTTACAATAGTTGGCATGCTGCCCAGAGGGTTTAAGAGGACTTGTGCAGCTCGTATTTCTGTTAAAAGCACTTACATTGTCTGCTTAAACTGTGCAGCTACCTGAATCACGTTTATGGAGTAGGACTACTTTTCTTGGCGGATGAAAACCTAGTTACAGATGGCGCGTTTCCATTACAGATTTGCGCAAAACTTTGGCGATATTTTCTGAATGTCGATAAAAAAGTATTGCGAAATGATGGCGTTTCCATTAACCAATGTTATGCGGCTAAAACGTAACCTTTTGCCTCTCGCGATAAGTCATGGCAATGGATTTTGTTGGGATTTTACGGATTTTGGCTATATTTATTCAAAGGAGGCTTATGCGTGTATCTTTACAGCAGCAGCAAAGAGAGCCGCTTCAGAAACGTGCGTGGCGCGGCTGGAATAAACCATAGACTGTATAAAAACATAAACACAAACACTGAGTGGCCGTAATCAGCTTCAGTGACCGTATCAGAGCCACACTGCACCACAGACGTGTGCAATGTAAATTGTCTAAGTATTAATAGTAGGGAAAGCCCCTTAATACTGGAGCGCGGCCACTTATGAAGTATTTCTTGGAGGTTATAGTACACTGAAGAATGATCATATGACTTTTTACATACGCCATGTGACCTGTAAATGCGAAAAAGCCGTTTCCATTGCAGTTTTGCGAATTAATCCTTTTTCGCATTGCCTGAAAAACCACCTCATGCGAGCGTAAAAACTTTTTTGCGATATATGGCCGTTTTCGCGCAATTGACGCGTTTCCATTAGGTGTATTTTCAATTCGCAATTTCAATTTGCGCAATTTGAAGGGTAATGGCCTAGTGTTTGCACAACTTGCGTTTACTAAAAGAAAGTAACCAGATTTACCGTTTAGATTTAGACAGGCAGCAGGGTCCGTAAGAGATTCTACACACAACTAATTTACAATAACAAACATAATACCGGTAAAAAGTATGATTTAAAAAAAAAATAATTTAATAGTTTTATCCAGCAAGGATTAGGGCTGTCGCGTTGAAGAAATTTCCCTTGTGGTAATTTTGAGTGGCTAAAATGGCTGTCCACCAACGTTTACCATCCAACCTGACAGAACTGGAGAGGATCTGCAAGGAGGAATGGCAGAGGATCCCCAAATCCAGGTGTGAAAAACTTGTTGCATCTTTCCCAAAAAGACTCATGGCTGTATTAGATCAAAAGGGTGCTTCTACTAAATACTGAGCAAAGGGTCTGAATACTTAGGACCATGTGATATTTCAGTTTTTCTTTTTTAATAAATCTGCAAAAATGTCAACAATTCTGTGTTTTTCTGTCAATATGGGGTCCTGTGTGTACATTAATGAGGAAAAAAAATTAACTTAAATGATTTTAGCAAATGGCTGCAATATAACAAAGAGTGAAAAATTTAAGGGGGTCTGAATACTTTCCGTACCCACTGTATATATATAATCTGTGTGTGTATGTGTTACGATATAACGAGGTCATATTCAGAAACCAATGAAACCGAAACCAAATAGCGTTTAAACCAAGTAAACAGTAGAGAATGACAAAATAACGATCCACATAACCGAACATAAACCTGACAGTAAGATTGTTAGGCTATTGTTAGCCTGTATGTATAACAGTTTGTTCTGATCCTCGAATCCGACTGGACAAGAGACTTTTTATTGATATTTCCACCTGTACGCGTTCTAGACGGGTATAATATAAATATAAAATATAAAAAATTATATTTTCAAAACTTGCGTGACACTGAAGAGTAGAGTAATGACTGCTAAAAATTCAGCTCTGTTATCACAGGAATAAATTACATTTAAAACATATGAAACAAAAAAAAAACATTATTATAAATTGCAATATTTTTTCACAATATGTTTTAATGTATTTGTGATCAAAAATGGGAGAATGTAAGACTTTTTAAAAATATAAAACTGTACTGACCTCAAATTGAAATGTCTGTTACAGTTATACTTTTCAAACTGAGATAATTTAAACATTGATTCATTGTGCTGCAATTGTAAGCATATAGCCATAAATGAGTTTCTCTGAATGAGTCAAAATGATTGCCGGTTCTGATCAATAGCATGCCACAGCAAAACATGAAGTTAGAAATAACCCAGAATATAATTTTATTGTATTGAAAGGATCCCAATCTGCTGAGCACTTGAATCATTACTCTTTTTTTTAATCCTTGGACTAATTCTAAGTTCCTGAAGGCATTGCAAATGTAGCTGAACAGATTTCAGCTCCGCGCTGCGCACGAATGTGTGCTTGAGTGTGTGTGATTGTCAATGTGAGAATGTAAGTGTGTGCATAATAGGATTATGTTACCCATGTTGGCAGAGCAGCAGCCTGACAGAATGAGTCGAGAGCAGAGAAGCTTTCCAAACAGTCTAAATATACACATACGCACATACACTACTTTTAACACCAATACACTTTGCAGAAATTAGTTTGATGGGTGCTTCCACGTTATTCGTAGCATGAAACGAAGACTTTAAGAGAGGAACATTAAGAGGAATGTGGCAGTACCTGTCCTTGCCGTTCTGTACTCCCAGAGTTGCTCTCTCAGTGATTGGAGAGTTCCTGCTGCGGTTGGTGCCTGAGGACAGGATGCTGTTCTATACGGCACATGAAGAGCACACAGAGAGGTCAGTGACATGAGATCACATGTGTATCAGTCATCAGTTCCTCAGGAGGCTATGTACTCACAGTGGAAGGGGTTGGAGTTTTCTTATGGTCTCCGGAGATCAGCGGGCTGGGAGGGACTTTACTGGAGCTGCCTGAACCAGCGATGTGCTTACTGTCACCCTGAGGACGCTTGGTGGAAACGGAGGAGCCTGCGGTGTAGAGGGAAAACGTGAGCTTTATAAACCAAACGAGTCGGCGCTTATGGTGGCTATTGACCAGCAGAATGATGCTGTACTTTGGTCTGTGGATCTGCGGGACTTTGGATTGGAGGTATTGCGTTGTCCCTTGTGAGAAGGTGATTGGGCATTGTTTGTGAGGTCAATGCCTGGGCGGGGCTTTATTGATAGTTCATCCAGCTAGGAAAGAGAAAATAAAGGGTTCAAATTTGCATTATTACACTACTATGGTTAAAACAACTGCCATAAAAAAAACAGGAACTGTACAGTTAGGTACCATGTTTCATGTCATTTTTAATGAAGTCTCTAAAAATATAATCATATACATGAGTATATGAATGGTAAGGTGCCTATTTTAAAGACTAATTAAGGAAATTCTCTGCATAATTGGCTGAATATAGCAGTTATAGTAAGCATAACAGGAACACAACAAACAAAAAAAGAACAGAATAGAACAAATTTAAGATAAAAAAAACTGAAAACAAAAAAAACAATGAACCAAAAAACTAAAACAAAAAACCAAAAGCGACTTCTGATTTTTTAAAGTCGACTTTTATGTGATAAAAGTCGAGTCGAAGTCGACTAGTCGCTGATGACGTCATTAATGAACAAATAAGTCTGGAGCTGTGACAAACACCTTGTGCACAGCTATGGCATATGACACAGCGCTGCCCACATGGCTATTGCTCCTATAACAGCTTGTTTATCAGTTATTTTGTCTTTGGGTCGTTTTATTTCTCACAGATTTCTGCTCGGTCTAAACCAGATACAGATAAAGTAGCACAGTAAAGATTGCATTCATATAAATTCATTAGTGAGAGTGATTGCGGGTGTGAATTAATTCTACCTGGCAGCGTCTCTCTACTAGTAGTGAAGCTGTGGGATTTAGTTATGTCTTGTGGAGCGCTTTCGGAGTATGCATTTATTTGTCATTTTAACTGTTTGGAAATGAAGCGTAAATCTGGAAGTCCTTCAAAGTTTTATTTTCCTGTTGCGCCCATTACCAGCGACTAGTCAGCGGGAAGCTTAAAGTGTCATGGCAGAGCATTGAAGTCGACTAGTCGGTGCAACCCCTACTTTAGAGTAACATACCTCTGAGTTCCGATAGTCCAGTAATAAGTAAGTTGCCATGACATCATTATATTTTTGGTTGATCAGGGAGTCTTGTATCTCATCTAGAGAGTACCCCATCCGTAGCATAATATCTGAGAAGACAGACCAAAGATTTAAATAAGAAAAAAATATTTTAAGAGATATTATGCATCAAACCTTTAATAGTTTATAGTTTCATTACACAACACTAACCTCAAGTATAAGCAACACAACTAAATATATCCATTTTGAAAGTAACAACTATCAAAATAAAAGGAAACAATAATCATGCACAAACCACACACCATAGAGAGAAAAGAAATCAGGAAAGTGTTATAAAGCAGGACAAACATTAATTGTTGTTTTAACTCACAAATTAAGAGGCTCAAATGAGCTGATGTATGTCATTTAGATTCAGTCCCATCACCAAGATTTGTTACCCAACCATAATCCATATCGGTCTCAAACCCCACCCGCCACCATCACCAAAGCCCCGGGCCACGTCTGCCCCACCTCTCTTCCAACCCCCTGCACTGCTGGGGTGCTGACCTGTCCTCTTAGGGTCCTTGTAGTCAGGTTGGGGTTCGATGTAGGGCTTCAACTCGTCGTCCTCATGGCCCACGTTCATCCACCGGTCCTTCATGATCTGCTGCTGAGCGTAAGGAAGGAAAGAGTACAAGGTGAAGAGATCATATGGGGTGGGGCCCACTGGTATAAAGTAGCATGATGCAAAAAAAGAGTTGGCCTTTATGAAGAGGATACACTGACAGTCAACTGGGGGCAGCACTTCAAAAGCACATCACACAGTGCTGAAAAGCTGAATCAGTCCAACAAAACATATCAATCCGCAAACAGTTGTTTGTGCATAGTCTAAGCCTCAGACTGTACGCCCACAGACCTGATGCATTACTGCACACAAAAAATAGCAAAAGCTGGCTAAAATCACCAGATCTGATCGCTTGGCTTTTATGTAATTTCCAGGAATAAAGGTTTATATCAGTCTATAATTTTTACCAGGTAGCTGCACAGGCAGAACTGATCACTGGATTTATTTAGCTTGAGAGGTTCATGGCACTGAATCCTACATACAGGCAATTTATAAGGAGTTTATATCAAATTTTCAAACAATAGAAATTAAAATAGTTTATTTACCCTTCTGGTTTGTTGAACAGTTATATGATCTGTTGAACAGTTATATGATCCATTGGACCAGGGTCGTAACAATTTTAAGATCGAAAGAAAAAGGGTAAAACAATAAAATCTATACATAATCCGTATGAATAAAAACCAACCTTTGAGACATAAAGTGCCTAAAATTGAAGAAACACCAATATCGTCTTGGCCAGGATAAGGTGCAATGTAGACCAGACTTTACACAATAGTTAAAGGGTTAATTCACCCAAAAATTTTAATTCTGTCATTAATTACTCCGCCTCAAGTCGTTCCAAACCAGAAAGACCATTGTTTCTTCTCTTCCATTCACTAAAGTACCACGACGCATGCGTGTGGTGCTGCTGACGCAGGAGCCGGCGTTATGACATAGATCCCGGATCCGCTGCGCCTTGTTTACAAGCAGAGGAATGCACACACTTGCGTTGTGGTACTGTCGTGAATGCGCGTCGACTGACACGGAAGAGAATAAATTGCTGAATAAAGTCATTATTTTTGTTTTCTTTGCGCTCAAAGTATTCTCGTAGCTTCATAAAATTACAATTGAACCACTGATGTCACATGGATTATTTTAATGATGTCCTTACTACCTTTCTGGGAATTGAACATGTCAGTTGCATTGCTGACTATGGAGGGTCAGAAAGCTCTCGGATTTCATAAAAAATATCTTCATTTGTCAAAGATGAACAAAGCCCTTACGGGTTTGGAACGACATGAGGGTGAGTAATTCTTGACAGAATTTCAATTTTTGGGTGAACCCTTTAAAAGTCAAGACAGAAAATTGTGTAAGTATTTCTGAATGTACAAACATCAAGGCTCCCTCTCTTGGTTGGGTTGAGTATGAGTAATTTCTTCAGTAAGTTCTCACAGTCGGTCGACATGTAGAAGGGAATCCTGTACTTGCCCCTTAAAACCCGTTCTCGCAACTCCTGAGAACACAAAAACACAAGCATTCAGCATTTAAGTCAAAGCTGTTGACACTGACACCTCTTTCTATGCTCACCTTTAGGTTCTGTCCATCGAACGGCAAAGAACCGCTGACCAGTGTGTATAATATGACCCCAAGACTCCAGACATCCACCTCCGGCCCGTCGTACTTCTTTCCCTGAAAGAGCTCGGGGGCAGCATAAGGAGGGCTGCCACAAAAAGTATCCAGCTTGTTGCCCAGTGTGAACTCGTTACTGAAGCCGAAATCGGCAATTTTAATATTCATGTCTGCATCCAGGAGCAGGTTCTCTGCCTGCAAGCAAGGGAGGATTTTTAGTGATTACGTATTTAGGGATGAAACCAAATCTGCATCAGTATAGAAGACCAGTCACAAAGGCAGAGGTAAAGATATATCAAATACAGTGCAAAAATATATTGTGTACCTTGAGGTCTCTGTGGACAATGCACTTCTGGTGACAGTACTGCACCGCTGACACAATCTGCAAACACCCATAAAAAGCTGGTACTAGCTTACACACAAACTGCATCTCAACACTAGCTTACACACAAACAGAATTCTAAAATGATTTCTTACAGTAATTTTAGCAACCCATTTACATCTCGTATTAGCATTAACAAATGTGACTCCTTGAATAAGCACCTTAAAAATAGGTTTATACTATCAGACTCTATTATTAAACACAGTCTTTTACTTGTGCTCGGATCAACCATACAATCATACATTTTAAAAGTAGAAAAGAAAGCACATGCAATAGAGAAGCCAAACACCACTGATGTGTTTACAGCCCCTATGGTGCTTTGTATTCATGCAACAGCAATATCAAATATGCAAGTGAGTGAATAACAGCCAATTGTGCAGCATCTCACCTGTCTGAATTTGGCTCGAGCCTCTTTCTCTTTCATTCTGCCGTGGGCTACGAGGTAATCAAACACCTCACCTGCAAACCAAAAAGGGGAACAACAGTCACGGTTAGAAAAGAAACAGTTCCACAAACTGAGAGGGTAAGCTAGATGTCTGGCTTTGGTACGAACACAGCCTCTAGTACTTTACTATAAAGCAATAATTTGCATAACAAATAAACAGCCGCAGGTGACTGAAAAGAAACTAGAGCTGCCAATAAATTCAATATTGATAATTCATGATGTGTACACGTTGAGTTCTGCAAGGTATTTGCATGGCATACAAAGTAGAATATGTGTGTCACTGTTTCCTTGGGAATGCGGCCTATGCAGTGGGATGATTTTGCAGCTGTCGCCGGATGGTCATCTTAATGTTTGTTAAAAAAAGAAAAATATATACATTTCTACTTAAATTTACCCATACAAAAATTAATATTCTGTCATCATTTACTCACTGGTAACACAAAATAATATATTCTGAAGAATGTTGGTAACCAAAAGGTTTTGGTCTCCATTGACTTTCCATAATATGGACAAAAAATACAATGGGAGTCAATGGGAGCTGACCAAGTCTTCTTCAAAATATCTTCTGTGTTCTGCAGAAAAAAGTTAATTACAGGATTTTCATTTTTGGATGAACTATCCCTTTAAGTTTTATTAAACATCTCAGTTGGATTTGATTTAGATCAATTACTAAATGCTTTTAAAGAATCTCTTGCATAGATGGATTAATTTCTACAGTGCCTGAACAACTGAACTGTGCCGAACAGCAGTGTATTTTCATCTGTGTCAGGGTCAGAAATTTGAAAAATGATGATACAGTAAGATGGTAAATTTTGGTATTTAATAGAGACCGTGATCACAACTATAGACTGAGAGCCACATCCTGTCTACAGTAAACTACAGAGGCATTTACAGAACAGCTGAACATTCAGAATGCAGAGAGAGAGAAAAAAAACACTGCAACAGGGTACACATATGAGGTTAAAATGGATTGGGGAGAGCTCTGACCTCCGCTGGCATATTCCATCACCAAGTAGAGGGTCTTATCTGTCTCAATCACTTCAAATAACTTCACTACATGACAAGAGGAAAAAAGACAAATGTAAGAAAGGTTTGACACATTTTGTTTTATTTAAATGCAATGCAAGTATGCTGGATGAAGACTAAAAATCATTTTGATTTGGGTTATTCCCAAGAGGTTTTACGCTCACCAAATCCAGTTGCACAGAAAAACACTGACATTTGGACAAGGATTAATGAACCCAAAAAAATGGGAAAAGCCCCAGCGGGCACAGCCAAAACCGGAAAACTGGAGATTCAAGCTGAGGGACTTAAGGGCGATTTGTCTGTCAGTTAAGCTCACCGATATTTGGGTGATTCAAGAGCTTCATGATCCTCACTTCCCGAAATAGCTGAAAACGGAGACAGAAGATGTAGATGTCCTTCACAGAGCGTAAATATTTCAAGCTTGTGCACACATGAGTAAAATGTGGTTAAGAACTACCCCCACCAAATCCCACATCTAACCAGCCCTTTACTTCAGGAAGCACTTGAGTCTAATTTTCTATAATTAGATGCAATGGGCCCTACAGAGAAACGGCTTTGCATCTTGAAAGTTGTGAGGCAACAGGAAGAGACACAACTTAACAGGGGTGGGAGAGTTAAAGAAAACAAATTAGCAGTATACTTCTGAAATTGCATTCTGACCCTATTAAACCTAAGGAGGAAGGGTCAGACTCACCTTTTGAAGACTTGAGGAGTTGAGCTGAGTCTTGTCTATGATTTTTACCGCCACCTGATTGAAAGGGTAAAGAGTTTGGTTAGGGAAAAGCCCTGAGGCTGCAGGCACACATCAGCCTCGGCCTGCCTTCATACAGATCACAATCTCACATCATCAGGAAACAATTCACCATGCCGCATTGAGATTACAGCACGCTGCTCATGCGGCGAGCTCACACACGCGAACCCAGAGTTTTCACCTTCGCCCCTCTTCTCTATCGGTCTAAAACCTCTCTCTGCAGTCAGGAGTCACATGGTGTGTTATCAGTGTCTCAGACCCATGCAGTCTCATATTAGCAGGCACAGGGATCCAAAAACAAGCCCAGCTGAATGTTAAGTGTGCTGTAGCATGCACAAAGAATGGCTAGTGGACGATTCAGAGAGTACATTTCAGCTGGTTATGAAATACAGTATTAAAGCACCTTAAAGGAATAGTTCACCTAAAAATTAAAATTCTGTCACCATTTACTCACCCTCATGTCATTCAAAACCTGCATAAGTTCCTTTCTTATGTTGAACACAAAAGAAGATATTTTGAAGAATAAAAAAAAAAAAAAATAATAGTTGTTGGTCACCATTGACTTTCATAGTAGGGTAAAAAATACCATGGAAGTAAATGGGGACCATCAACTGATAACCAGCATTCTTCAAATTTAAAATATCTTCTTTTTGATTTTCAACATAACAAAGAAACTAATATAGGTTTGGAAAGACATGAGGGTGAGTAAATGATGACAGAATTTTTGGGTGAACTATCCATTTAAAGTCATGATGACTGAAGAAGAGAAAGATCTGAACTTTTGCATTGTGACATACATCCACGTGAAAAGATTATCCAAAAAACCTTGTAGGGGTGGTGACTTGGTTCAATTTCGGCAGATTTTGAGCAGATGAAACAATTAGAGAAATCTGGCATGCATCAACAGAGAGAAGTCTTTCGAGATATTTCAATTAGACTGCGCTTGTCAAAGGAGGGGGCTTTGTTGAAAACTACGTGTTTGAGAGAGGCGGGGCATAGAGGACCTACTATAATGTACAGCATTTGAAAAATAATGTGTTTTTTGAACATTAAACCATGTCAACTTATTCTGTTACACCAAACACACAAAATAATGATATTTAAAATAGCATCATATGACCCCTTTAAACAAATATAACTTCCAGTTTTTCCAAGATGTGTAATCAATTATTAGCATTTTTTTAATAGCAAGTATTTTACAGCGTATTAAAAAAACTGGTATTATTAGATGTTGTTCCGAGTAATCTGTTAATTAATTGTGCTTCTCCACATCATAGTACGATGACAACAGAAATACAATTTAATGATATTATTGGGAAACACTGTATTGCCATTTCTACATAAAGTATGTAGGTTGTCATCACCAGTGAAGTACACACTTTCAGTGCATAGCAGAGGCAGTGTTTTTTTTCTGAGAGGGATCAGGTGGACGGCTGCTACTGTTGCTTTAAAATCTCAGAGGCGTCAGTCTTGAGCTAACAACTGAGCAGCATGTTTATCATCATCTGCATTATGGAAGTCAGACAAATGACTCAAACACATTCCACTTATCAGACAAATCACTTGCCATTTAAACAGCCTACGGTTTGCCTTGTGTCACATTCTTTATTTGGAGGGTAAATGCAATCCTCACCTCTTTGCCAGTGAGGACGTGCTTTGCCAGTTTGACCTTGGCGAAGTTGCCTTTGCCGATGGTTTTCAGGAGCCTGTAGCAGCCGATGTGGGGCTGCTCATCTGCTGTGGAGTGGGGCATGTTGCAGCGCCCCCCGGGCTTTGAGTCGGAGTGAGACTGCAAAGGGAGAGAGAAAAACAGTGTAGGCCAGTGTTTGTTTTTTCCAACTATTCCAGACCACAGTTCTTCACCTGGGAACGGTTATGAAGGTTGAACCTAAACGCACAGATGGGAGGTTTGCAGGGCAATGCTTTAATAATATCCTTATCAAAGCTCGGGTGATTCTGATTGGATAGGACTGTCGCCAGTCGCCATCTGATTTTCACACTAAGCAGACATGCAGAGGGAGGCAGAGATGAAGAGTGAGGTAGAAAACGGAAGAGACCGTGAAAAAAGGAGATTAAGGATGTACCAAAATTTCGGCAGAAAACAACATTTTCATTGCCTGAAAGAAAAAAAAACAGGCAGAAAATCTTGGCCAAAAATGAGAACAGAAACTACATTGACATCCAATAAAAGAACCATTGACTTGAAAAAAAAAATCTGATTACATGGTTCGGGTTTCATTTAAGTAAACAGCAGCTGCTGATGGATGACATATTGACAGGAAAGAGACAGACAAGCACAATGTTTAAAGGGGTCATATGATGTGATTTCAATTTTTCCTTTCTCTTTGGAGTGTTACAAGCTCTTGGTGCATAAATAAGATCTGTAAAGTTGTGTAGCGTCTGGAACACTCCAACACACAATATATATTTTGTTAGCTAGATTTCACAAATACTTTGTAACACCCCAGGACGCCGAACAAGACCCTGGTTTCATGGTAACCCGATACATTTACAACCTTGTGGAATGCGAGCCGGCTCTCATTCTGCTTTCTCCAGAAACAAGGGGTACAAATGCACAGGAGAAATGGACTGTTCTACTAATTAATTCATAGGAAAACCTTTTCTTTGAATGAACACACATTTTCTTCAGGCCATTGTGTGTATTATTGCTGTTTTGTATTAATCTGTTGTATTATAGAATATTTTTATTCGTGCTTACGATAAACCACTCATTCAGATAACCTTACATATAGCTTGTTTAGTATCTATGAATTCGCCTTCTGATGACCTAAACAAGAATGTATATTATTTGTTGGTACGTAGGCAATATATTAGTGTTGCCACAAGCCCTCCGGACACTCCTCCGTCGAATCCGCCGGCCGTGCTGTTCTCAAGCCTGCCGCCTCTGCTCACTCTAGGCCACTGTGTGTGATGCTGTGTTTCGTTGTGAAAGCGAAACTACTTTGTTTGGCCTTCCAAAAATGGACACGACTAGAAATCAGTGGTTAAGTTGTATTTACAACACTGTTACAGAACACTTCAACCCAAATATTCTGATGTGTGCAAATTTTTATGGAGGACTGTTTCCTGATCCTGGTAGAGTAGACTACAATGCCAGCTGTTCTGACTCACAGACTGTAAGTACATTTTTTTATATTTAAAGAGAGTTTTTTGGGCAGTGTAGAATAGGGCTTGTTGTTTCTCCGATCACAAATGCAGACATGGTTTTATGTTTACGCGGCGCGATGCAATACAATGCAATGCAATGCGTAAAAAGACAGTATAAGTCATTATAATCCATAATTATGTCCCCACTGGATGCAATGAATGCCTCGTTTATAATGGGTTTTCATGTGTTTGAATCATCACTCCGGCCTGACAGGGCATCATCACAGTATGGTAAGGGACGTAACATTTCCGTCACAAGCTTGAGGTTTTCGGCCAATCACAACACACTGGATAGCTGGCCAATCACAGCACACCTTGCTTTTCAGACCGATGAGCTTTGTAAAAATCTACGCTTTTCAGAAAGGCGAGGCATAGAGGAGAAACAATAATGTACAGTAAAAATACAAAAAAACAGTAATACTATAAAACAGTATTACCATTTAACATAACCTTTCTATTTTAATGTATAATGTAATGTATTCCTGTGATGGCGAATCTGATTTTTCAGCAGCCATTAATTTAAGTCTTTAGTGTCATATGATCTTGGTCATATGACCATAACATCTTAACATAACATCATAACACCTTGGTCTTTAAGAAATATTTCTTATGCGGTTTACAATTTTGTGTGAAGCTTGATACATTTTTTCAGGATGTAAAAAAAAAAAAAACAGCATTTATTTGAAAAAAATTAGTTGTAAAAGTCTTTACTGTCACTCTGGGTAACTTAATGCATCCTTTGTGGAATAAAATATTACTTTCCTTCCAAAAAAAAAACCTTCCCTGTATATGACATTCAATGTGTAATGTATAGTATTCAAAATTCACTACACCTGTTATTAAAATATACTTTTTCAAATTTAACAGGAAACCCAGGTATGACAGCTGCCATGCACTAATGACGCCCTTATTTTGAATAGTCTTTTTACAGTCAATATTTCAATGAACAACACTTTAATAATTGTGCTGTTTTTACACCCACACAGTACTTTACTACAAAAACAGCTCCAACAACTTTTAAAATATTGATTAAGTCTCTAAAAATGAAATAAATAATAATAATAAACAGAGTTTTAGCAATTCCAAACCAAGAATAGTACAAAATTAACACTTTTATAGTTTTGATTTTCAGACTAGTATTTCACTTTCAGCCTTTTCCATTTCAGTGCATCACCAGCAGAGTGGATGAGAAAAGAGAGAGATGGCTAATGTGTGATGCTGTGAATTTTGTCACAGGACACACAGCAGGCAAGGGAAAAAAAAGAGGATGCTGACTGAGTGAGAGAGCGAGTTCGACAACGGGGATTTCTCTTGACTGTTGTGAGGTACACTTGGTTCTTTCTGTGTTGATTGGGGAACAGAGCATCAATTGTGGCTTGTGCCCGTGTGTGTGTGTGTTAGTGCTGTGTTCGATACGACGATGTATCGTCAAAGAGATTTGACGATCTGGCCCTGTATCGATATTGTGGCACGTGTGCAGCAGTGGATCGCGCTTAATTTGAATACAAGAACAACGTTTAAAATTGAGCAGAAAAGTGCGCTTGCTTTCTGAAAACACCGGTTTTAGTTTTAGCTTGCAATTTAGCAATCTCCACTTCAATATTCTATTCTCAGAAAAGTGTAATTCATCAAGTGTTCATTTATGAGAGAGAGCGAGGCTGTGTATGTATGAATAACCACAGTTTTGCGTTTCTCTATTAACAGTGAAGCTGTGGCTTTAATTCCTTTAGAAACAACAATGTTACCAGCTCCTTGTTGAGAAAGATAATGTAGCTCTTGAGCGATTAAGCTACTTACGGGGCAGTGCTAAAAAGTTTGTTCCTGAATGTCGGAGTGCGCGTCAGTGTGACCGCAGCGCGATCTGTGTGAGTGACTAAAATCGTGTGTGCGTTAGATACAGAAGACTAGTTTAGAACTCTTCTAATTTTTTATTTTTATTTTTTAAACATAGAGAGTGTGTTAATTTGTGCAATGATAACCTACCAGCAATGAAAATATGATTTTTTAAAAATATATTAGAATGAGTACATTACAATATAAATTTATTAGAACGAGTACATTATTATTTATGGGTATAAAAACAAGATGCAAAAAATCTGAATATGTACCTGGTGGGGAGTGCCCAATGTAAACATGAAACATATGCCATTACCTATATTGTACTGTGGTACAGTTATGGAGGCCCTTCATAATGCAGAGGTCAGCTGCCTGCTCTGCCAATAGTTAGAAATGGCACTATAGTATGCAGTGTTTAATAAACAGCTGTTTTACTAAATTCTTCTGAGGTGAAATTCAGTGCAGTCCCGTATCGTGACACGTATCGTATCGTGGCCTCTGTATCGTGATATTATCGTATCGTGACTTTGCTGGTGATACACAGCCCTAGTGTGTGTGTGAGCTTACATTAGAGCTGCAGTCTGAGGACAGGCTGTTGACCAGTGAGGTGAGCACATTAACGAAAACAGATACTCAGTTGTCTGGATTGTCGCACATTTTCACAACACAGTTAATGCCACCATGTTCACATTAGTCCATATGATGCGTCTGTCGCTGA
The DNA here is from genome assembly GCF_001515645.1 of Sinocyclocheilus grahami. NCBI lineage: Eukaryota > Metazoa > Chordata > Actinopteri > Cypriniformes > Cyprinidae > Sinocyclocheilus > Sinocyclocheilus grahami. The sequence goes on from NW_015506375.1 coordinate 193,130, forward strand.
AGTCTGGTTTGTGTCTGTACGTCAGTGTGCTAACAGTGCCCTTTGTTTTCACAGAGCAAACATCTACAAAAACTCAATTTCAAGGCACCTAAAAAAGCACTGGACGAGGTCTGTGATTTAGTTTTGACGCATCTTCCTCATAACACACTCGTGAAGCCAGATGAAGTTACTTCACTCCTGCTTAACACACCCATCACTGTGAGTCAGTGGTTACTAAGAACATCAGTGATAAACTCTTAAGCACTATTTAAACATTACTCAATGCTCATAATGCAGAAAACTTCTTATTTAGTGTAGACAGAGAGAATGCAGCACAACAGTCAAAGATTTCACTTAGGTGAATTACAAAAACATCCTATAAACTATATGATACATATGCATATAATGGAGTATAAGTTACTTTTTTTTTTTTAAATGCATGTACATATATTTGTATATATATATACAAGTGCTGTCAAACGATTAATCACGATTAAGAAAAAATTACTTATGAAAAAATAACGCGATTAAAATATTTTAACGCAGTTAACGCATTGGCCCCACCCCCAGACCTGTACATCATCTTACATTTCATACAGTTCACTGTTTAACCCTCTACGGACACCTTGACAATTGAATTGCCATTGGCTAGTAATTTTTTTTGTTTACTCGCCAGACTGATATACAGTGGGTATGGAAAGTATTCAGACCCCCTTGAATTTTTCACTCTTTGTTATATTGCAGCCATTTGCTAAAATCATTTAAGTTAATTTTTTTTTCCTCAATGTACACACAGCACCCCATATTGACAGAAAAACACAGAATTGTTGACATTTTGTTAATCCTATTGATCTTATATTTAAAAAATGTACAAAAATCTAACCTTTCATTAAAGAATAAGAATTTAAAATGGGGGGGGGGGGGGCCCATTTTG
>NW_015506375.1:194448-195931 GCF_001515645.1 Sinocyclocheilus grahami
ATTTGTAGCTCACCAGGGTGATTATGAACATGAAATTATCCAGCCATTGCTTCCTGTTTCACAGGAATATAAAAATGAGGGAAAACAAAGGCCAAACTCCCTTAATCATCCATCACAATGAGTAAAACCAAAGAATACAGTTCTGATGTGCAGAACAAGATTTTTGAGCTTCACAAAATAGAAAGTGGCTTTCAGAAAAGAGCTAGAGTATTGAAAACTCTCATTTCCACCATCAGGGCAATAATTAACAATTTCCAATCAACTAAAGATGTTACAAACCTTCCTGGAAGAGGACCTGTGTCTATATTGTCCTAATGCACAGTGAAGAGGAGAGTTTGAGTGGTTAAAGGCTCTCCAAGGACCACAGCTGCAGAATAGCAGAGATTAGTTGAGTCTTGGGGTCAGATAACCTAAAAACAAATTGTCAAACAGCACCTACACCAGACGTTATTTGGGAGGTTTTCAAGAAAGAAAAAAAAAAGAAATCAAGAAAAGAAAATGCTCTCATCCAAAAACAAACTCCAGCGTATTAATTTGCCAGACACTACTGGAACTTCAAACAGGACTGGGTCCTATGGTCAGATAAAAACTAAAAATCTGCTTTTTAGCAGCAAACACTCAAGATAGGTTTGGTGCACACAGGAGTAAAAAAGTACCCCATGTGTACAATGAAATATACTGCTGGATCTTTAATGTTGTTGGTGTATTTTTCTGCCGGAGGTCCTGGACATCTTGTTTAGATGCATGGCATTGTGGATTCTATCAAATAGCAACAGATAAAAAATTGAAAACTGACTGTCCATGCTAGAAATCTTATAATGGGGCAAGGTTGGATCTTACACCAGGACAATGATCCAAAAACAAACATCAAAATCAAAACAAAAATGGGTCACCGAGCACAAAACGAATATTCTGCCATGGCCATTCCAGTCCTCTGACCTGAACCCTATAGAAAATGAGTGTGGTGAACTGAAGAGGAGAAGCACCATCATGCAGCTGGAAATCTGAAGGGTCTGGAGAGATTCTGGATGAAGAAATGGTCTCTGATCTCTTGTCAGATGTTCTCCAAACTCATTAGGCATTATAGGTAAAGACTCAGAGCTGTTCTCTTGGCAAAAGGTTGATGCAAAAAGTATTGAATAAAAGGGTACCATTAATTGTGGCCAACATGTATTAGAGAAAAGCATTTATTTCATAATGAGATTTCCCCCCATTTTCAATTCTTATTCTTTAATGAAAGGTTATATTTTTGTAAAAAATAATTTAAATATAAGATCAATAGGATTAACAATGCAGATTTATTTTTTGATCATATTTACCAAGGGTGCCAACAATTCTGACCACGACTGTACATGAAAATGTTTGTAAAATGGCACAGTTTTTAAATATCTGAAAGTACACTCGTAACATCAGTCAGTCAAGCATTATAATATGATAATCAAGTATTATTTAATGATAGAACTTTAGTAATTAGAATTTAAAC
>NW_015506375.1:199480-307574 GCF_001515645.1 Sinocyclocheilus grahami
AACTCCAGCGTATTAATTTGCCAGACACTACTGGAACTTCAAACAGGACTGGGTCCTATGGTCAGATAAAAACTAAAAATCTGCTTTTTAGCAGCAAACACTCAAGATAGGTTTGGTGCACACAGGAGTAAAAAAGTACCCCATGTGTACAATGAAATATACTGCTGGATCTTTAATGTTGTTGGTGTATTTTTCTGCCGGAGGTCCTGGACATCTTGTTTAGATGCATGGCATTGTGGATTCTATCAAATAGCAACAGATAAAAAATTGAAAACTGACTGTCCATGCTAGAAATCTTATAATGGGGCAAGGTTGGATCTTACACCAGGACAATGATCCAAAAACAAACATCAAAATCAAAACAAAAATGGGTCACCGAGCACAAAACGAATATTCTGCCATGGCCATTCCAGTCCTCTGACCTGAACCCTATAGAAAATGAGTGTGGTGAACTGAAGAGGAGAAGCTGGGAAACTGAAGGGTCTGGAGTGATTCTGGATGAAGAAATGGTCTCTGATCTCTTGTCAGATGTTCTCCAAACTCATTAGGCATTATAGGTAAAGACTCAGAGCTGTTCTCTTGGCAAAAGGTTGATGCAAAAAGTATTGAATAAAAGGGTACCATTAATTGTGGCCAACATGTATTAGAGAAAAGCATTTATTTCATAATGAGATTTCCCCCCATTTTCAATTCTTATTCTTTAATGAAAGGTTATATTTTTGTAAAAAATAATTTAAATATAAGATCAATAGGATTAACAATGCAGATTTATTTTTTGATCATATTTACCAAGGGTGCCAACAATTCTGACCACGACTGTACATGAAAATGTTTGTAAAATGGCACAGTTTTTAAATATCTGAAAGTACACTTAACATCAGTCAGTCAAGCATTATAATATGATAATCAAGTATTATTTAATGATAGAACTTTAGTAATTAGAATTTAAACATGATAACCATGTATGAATGCATATTAGTCATTTTAACTGAACTGTTGGTGGTGCTTTTTGAAAGTGACAAAATGACATGACATGTGGCCAAGTATGGTGACCCGTACTTGGAATTAGTGCTCTGCATTTTACCCATCCAAAGTGTACACACACAGCAGTGAACACACACACCGTGAACACACACCCGGAGCAGTGGGCAGAGAGAGAATTGATGCCCGGGGAGCAGTTGGAGGTTTAGTGCCTTGCTCAAGGGCACCTCAGTCGTGGTATTGAAGGTGGGAGAGAGAGCACTGTACATTCACTCCCCCCACCTACAATCCCTGCCGGTATGAGACTCGAACCCACAACCTTAGGGTTACGAGTCTGACTCTCTAACCATTAGGCCACGACTTCCCCTTGGTCATTCAGTGTAATACTGATAAGATAATAATGATACGAATTCTACCAATAAGGATTTAAATTTAAAACACATTAAGGATTAATGAGCTGCTGGATTCATGAATATTAATCAGGTTGTGTGTGTTCGCTCAAACTGATTTGCTGAAATCAAAACAGGGACGATAATAGGTGAGTGCCAGCCAATGAGATTGCCGTTTACGCATTAGTTCCACTCACTACCGGAGAAACCCGGCAGTTCTTAAAAGCTAAAGAATTCCAAAGGAATGCTGTTATTTTGACAAGAAAATACAACAAAGAATATTGTTTACATGTAGTGCGTCAATTCTCTCTCTGCACGTGTGTGTGAGACAAAGTGACGGCAAGGTGTGCGCCTTCACACTAGAATTTATAGTACGTTAAATACAGGTGCGCTGCGCATCCATTCAGATGAACTGAAAAATATCACAGATTGCTTGACAGAGAGTGAAACTCTGAAGCGCTCAGTCAGAGTGTCCGGCGAGTGAAAATATATCTGTGCTAAACTTATACTCAGCCTCCAACTCACACACTGGCGAGTAAAATCTGAGAATTTATTAGCCATTGGCTAATGTTAGACATCATTTAGTCGCCCGAGTGAAGATTTACTCGCATATGCGAGTGATTTACTGTTGACAAATATGATGCAGGACAACAACTCCATAAATGCAGTTATGCCACAAAAATTTAAGACATTGGGGCAAAAAAGTTTTTGTATTTTCTGTATTAGTTTTTGTCTCATATTTATATCATATGATAAGCGATATCACACCAGCAGCAAGAGCAATATCACAAGAGTGCTGTTTTTGTCACGAAGAACACGAGTGCAAATGGGATTTTATTCAAGAGTTCAGTAAATAAGAAGTTAATATTGTGCAAAATTTAAACGCAATATTGTGCGTTTTGTTCAATTTTGCCAACAAACATATTACCTATAAAGCCACAGCAAAACTGTTGTGCATCTCCAAGCAACACAGCGGTGTTTAGTTTCTGAATGAATCTGCGTTTTGAATGAATCGTGTGAACCAATGATTCAGTTTACTGAATTCCTGAATGAATCAGCCGTTTGAACATATCGACTCAAAGACATTTACCGCCACCTGCTGGAAGTTTTAGTTTCTTCTTTAGAGTATCATTTCATTTATTTAAAAAAAACATTAAAGGGATAGTTCACCAAAAATAAATAAATTCTGTTATCAAACTCACCCTCTTGTTTCAAAACTGAATGACTTACTTTCTTTTGCACAACATAAAAGAAGGTATTTTGGTCACTAGTAACTTCCATTGCATGAACAAAAAATACTGAGATGTTTCTCGAATTATCTTCTTGTTCCATATTTTATGTTAGGCCATTGTAGCCTAAACATTTAACACAATATTAGGTTTAAATGATCTTTTGGGGGTATTTTCACAGCCAAATTTAGTTTGCAATTAATTAGATTAAACATTTTAATCGACTGACAGCCCTAAAAAAAATACACACACATGCATGTATATATTTCATAAAAATATGCTGTTTATATATTAATTATATTTATATATAATATAAATTATATGAATATAAATATATACATGTAAATAATTTCAACATATATACTGTATGTGTGTGTATTTATATATACATAATTAATATACACAGTACACAAACATATATTACGTAAACAAAAACTTTTATTTTGGATGTGATTAATCGTTTGACAGCAATAATATACATACACATGGACAAAAATGATGCAAATTATTCTTATATTTTATACAAATCTTACATTTACATATAATAACATCAAAAATATTATCTAAAATTATTAATATCTTAATGACATATATCAGGGATTTGAAGATTTTATAATTTCAGTGTGAAATATGACCAAGGCATTCTTTGTGAGATTCACCCACTTACAGACAATCCCCTTCACACAAACAAGTTTGCCTGTTGTTCGTGACAAAAGGGAAGTGTAATGATACTGCAGCGAGTGTACGTCACACTGAGCTGATGTGCTGCGAGGGTCTGCAGTGAGAGTAACACTCAACGCACACACAAACACACAGCTCTGACCTTCAGTACAGCAGCACTGCTGCTCAACCACTGATTTACACACCAATCACCGATGCAGCAAGGGAAAACACCACACAAACCTTTCTGCACAGTGCACACTAGGGATGTAACGATTCACTCAACTCACGATTCGATTCTATTCACGGTTCGATTCACAATAGTTTTTTTACAAAATGAGATTTAAGACAAATTAGAAATTAAATGTGTCATTTTATTATCGCTTGGACATAATACTGTAAGTTTTTTTGTGAAATTGAAATATAACACTATAATCATATACTAATATAGCACAAATTATTGCTCTTTTGTTGGTTTTGATTGCTTCTATTGTCCTCATTTGTTAGTCGCTTTGGATAAAAACGTTTGCTAAATAACAAAATTTAAATATAATGTAAATGTAAATGACAAACCTAAATTGACATTTTAAAACAAGCCCCAAATCAAATAAATAAGTAACACAAAATAAATCTCTTCATATAAACAAACTAAGGCTTTGTCTGTGCTCTTTCCATTTAAAATTAGAGGCAACCACTGCATTTTAATCATGATACAAACAGAGATGCTGCGTACATGCAACATGAGCAGTTTTTAATCTAAATTACATTGTATAATTTCAAAATTTGAAGCAAAACAGAATGGTTTGACTTCAGTTTTGTGAATCTATGCATAAAAAAAATATCTGCATGAAACAAACAGCAGACGAGCTGAATGAGACGCAGATTCACTCTCTGCCAGCAGGTGGCGCTTAAAGTGTTTCCTTGGTTTCCGCTGTAAACAAAGCAGCGCTGGATTTATGAACTTTAATATGCATTATACAGAGGCAAGAGGAAAAGAAAAAAATACCATCGAAAGACAGTAAGTTCCCCTCTGACATACGTTCATATAAAATCCAACCCCTAATAGAATCGCGATTTGTTTAGCATCTCAACCGATTTGAATCATCACATACTTAAATCGATTTTCAACCGGCTCGCGGTTAATCGTTACATCCCTAGTGCACACCATGATAATTCTTACACAATTAACACCTAACAACACAAACAACAGGAAGGAAGAGACCGGTCTTCCTTTGAGAAACTAATAACAATAGAAGTAAATAAGCAACACACTTCAGGCATTTTAACAGGCCCCCGATGTGGTTATGCAGAGGAACGCCAATGCTAACTAGCTAATTAAAAACAACAACAGCAATAATAAAAAGTCTTTTAAAATCTTAAAATAGACTTTAAAACACATACAGTGGGGCAAAAAAGTATTTAGTCAGCCACCAATTGTGCAAGTTCTCCCACTTAAAAAGATGAGAGAGGCCTGTAATTTTCATCATGGGTATACCTCAACTATGAGAGACAAAATGAGAAAAAAAATCCAGAAAATCACATTGTAGGATTTTTAAAGAATTAATTGGTAAATTCCTCGGTAAAATAAGTATTTGGTCACCTACAAACAAGCAAGATTTCTGGCTCTCACAGACCTGTAACTTCTTCTTTAAGAGGCTCCTCTGTCCTCCACTGGTTACCTGTATCAATGGCATCTGTTTGAACTCGTTATCAGTATAAAAGACACCTGTCCACAACCTCAAACAGTCACACTCCAAACTCCACCATGGCCAAGACCAAAGAGCTGTCAAAGGACACCAGAAACAAAATTGTAGACCTGCACCAGGCTGGGAAGACTGAATCGGCAATAGGTAAGCAACTTGGTGTGAAGAAATCAACTGTGGAAGCAATTATTAGAAAATGGAAGACATACAAGACCACTGATAATCTCCCTCGATCTGGGGCTCCACGCAAGATCTCACCCCGTGGGGTCAAAACGATCACAAGAACTGTGAGCAAAAATCCCAGAACCACACGGGGGGACCTAGTGAATGACCTGCAGAGAGCTGGGACCAAAGTAACAAAGGCTACCATCAGTAACACACTGCGCCGCCAGGGACTCAAATCCTGCAGTGCCAGACGTGTCCCCCTGCTTAAGCCAGTACATGTCCAGGCCCAAAACCTCCTTCCATCAGCAAGGCCATTGAAGATCAAACGTGTCTGGGTCTTTCAGCATGACAATTACATGTCCAGGCCCGTCTGAAGTTTGCTGGAGAGCATTTGGATGATCCAGAAGAGGATTGGGAGAATGTCATATGGTCAGATGAAACCAAAATATAACTTTTTGGTAAAAACTCAACTTGTCGTGTTTGGAGGAGAAAGAATGCTGAGTTGCATCCAAAGAACACCATACCTACTGTGAAGCATGGGGGTGGAAATATCATGCTTTGGGGCTGTTTTTCTGCAAAGGGACCAGGACGACTGATCCGTGTAAACGAAAGAATGAATGGGGCCATGTATTGTGAGATTTTGAGTGAAAACCTCCTTCCATCAGCAAGGGCATTGAAGATGAAACGTGGCTGGGTCTTTCAGCATGACAATGATCCCAAACACACCGCCCGGGCAACGAAGGAGTGGCTTTGTAAGAAGCATTTCAAGGTCCTGGAGTGGCCTAGCCAGTCTTCAGATCTCAACCCCATAGAAAATCTTTGGCGGGAGTTGAAAATCCGTGTTGCCCAGCGACAGCCCCCAAACATTACTGCTCTAGAGGAGATCTGCATGGAGGAATGGGCCAAAATACCAGCAACAGTGTGTGAAAACCTTGTGAAGACTTACAGAAAACGTTTGACCTCTGTCATTGCCAACAAAGGGTATATAACAAAGTATTGAGATGAAATTTTGTTATTGACCAAATTCTTATTTTCCACCATAATTTGCAAATAAATTCTTTAAAAATCCTACAATGTGATTTTCGGGATTTTTTTTTCTCATTTTGTGTCTCTCATAGTTGAGGTATACCTATGATGAAAATTACAGGCCTCTCTCATCTTTTTAAGTGGGAGAACTTGCACAATTGGTGGCTAACTAAATACTTTTTTCCCCCACTGTATAAGTCACGTGACAACCCTTAAAGGGATAGTTCACCCAAAAATGAAAACTACCCCATGATTTACTCACCCTCAAGCCAGGTGTATATGACTTTCTTCTTTCAAACAAATACAATCATTGTTATATCAAAAATATAACAATTTTCTGGTCCTGGTTCTTCCAAGCTTTATAATGGCAGTGAATGGTGGTCGAGATTTTGAAGCCCAAAAAAGTGCATCCATCTATCATAAGAAGTGTTCTACACTGGTAAATAAAGGGCTTCTGAAGCAAAGCGTATTTGTAAGAAACATATCCATATTTAAAACTTTACAAAGCATAATCTCTAGTTTCCGCTAACTGTCACATTTGCATTTACGAGAGTGGCGTTCCAGCGGATGATGTAGGACGTAGGCATAGCGTAAGCTCTGGTGAGAAATGACAGGACATTTTTTAATAAAACTCCGACTGTATTTGTCTGAAAGAAAAAGTCATATACACCTAGGATGGCTTGAGTGTGAGTAAATCATTGGGTCATTTTTGGGTGAACTATCTTTTTAAAGCAGTAGTTCACCCCAAAAAGAAAATTGTCATTTACTTCCTCATTTCATAACTTGTATGACCTTTCAACAGTCAACAGACTATAGTCAAAGTAGTGCTATATTTAGGCATGAAAACTAGTCAGTGAGGGATAGGAGTACTGTAAGTTTAATGGATTATTTGTTTGTAACATCTTTCCAAAAGACTTTCTGTAGACAAAAACTGCATAAAACAGTTTTAAAAGCTGTACGTTTTAAAATTGACTGCAAGTCTATCCCTCACAGCCCTGTTGTCATCCATGTAAAATTCAATATGTCATTTAACGTAACTAAGGTTTATGCAGTCTCATGTCTTTGGACCACAAAACTCTTTAAAATATCTTCCTTTCCAGTCATTCCAAATCTGTATGACTGATATGGGGGCAGGTTGTAGGCAAAATTATAGTTTGGCTGAACTATCTCCAACTACTGCTTTTCATAATAGCATAATTATAATAGGAAACATTAAAAAAAAAAAATAGTCAGATTTGATATAGTCATTATATTATATATCACTTAAATGATCTCGACTATAAAAACACAAGTTTCACTCAAAGACCAGCAAATAAATGTGAAACGCTCATAACACATATGTAAGGAGCCATTCACAAAAGATGTGCTTAGTGTTCAAAAACAGCAAGCAGCCCAACAGAATGAAATTAAATGTAGGGTCTTGTGAGGTGTTTTTCAGAGTTGAACCACTTTTAACTTGACATGGTGTACTAAAAATGTGAGATGCAAGAAAAAAAGTGCCAAACATAAACCAACAATTAAATAAACAGTGCCGAGAACATATCCTATGTGAACGGCCCTCCAAGTCATATAAAGATGTGGCTCTTTTTCATGTATTTGCTTATGTTTACACCTTAAAACATAAAGAGAATATGAAAAACAGCACTATCTGCTTACAGCAGATAATCCAGATAAATGTCCAAATATAACATTAAACGGTACATAAATCTTGGAAAAAAATCCTCACAGAATGACAAAACACACTAATTTGGCTATAACTCTTTCTGGGTCAAACTAACATGCTCTCACACATCTAAAGACCTCACAGTCTCATATGTCTGAAGGGCTGTCAAAATGGCTGAAAAACAAAATTCTAATTTTTTACTTAAATATGATCAATATTCAAATTATATTTGATTGTAAAAGGCATCATTTTAGTTAGGGGGGCTTTTGGCTTCTCTCCCGAGGCCACAAGAGAGCGCATCGAGCAAAATATTATGAACATTTCTTCAAAGCATAATAAAATAACACGACTATCTTTGAAAAAAGTGCATAATGTTTAAAATAATGTTTATAAACCTTATATAATTAATAAAGTTGCTTAAACAATTAGAAAAAAAGCATCATGCATGTATGTATAGTAGGGCTGTGCGATTAATCGTCATAAAATCGCGATTTGAGCTTGCGCGATTTCTAAATCGCATTATAGCACGATTTTCCACGCCCCGACCTCCCCGCAGTATGCTATCCGAACCAATCAGAATGCAGCGCGCCTAAATGGAGCACGAGAACAGACCGGGCGTGCATACAAACGTAAAGCCAGGTTCACACACACCGTCTGTGGTGCATATTTTTTCCGCACCCGTGTGAACGGATCAGAGCGTTCACACTGCATGCGATTGCGGTCCGGCAGTGCGCTCCAGGAGCGGTGCGTCTGCAGCAGTCATGCTGCGATCGTTTCTGCACGGAATCTATTTCTGCTGTGCTGCATGCGCTGAATTAAAGTGACAGCGCATTATTTGCGGTAAAAATTAACATGGATTGACACGGAAATTTAGTAATTACACCATAAATGCATATAATTAAAGTCTACGGTTTCACAGTCAACACATGGCTTTTTGGCTAGATTTAAAACAAGGGAAAGTGCACTTTTAGATAAACAAGGCAATAATAGATGGCACTCGTGGTGGTAGTTATATTTATTGAGTTTAAAAGTGAATATGTCTATGAAACATTGTATTACTGTACTGTGATAAAAGAGAATCACAATGCTGAAAAAGCATTTTCAGAAATAACGTTTGGATTTGAAATGGACAAAATAATGGACAAATGTTGTGTTTGTGGTAAACAGCCATGGATCAGGAGCGGACTGCAAACGCGTCCTGTGCGAAAGCAAAATGAGTCCGTGCTGCTTCTGCACCGCATACACATACTGTATACGCACTGCAGACGGAGTACGTGTGAACTTGGCGCAACAAATCTAGTTCAACATCTGAGGCAACGCCACAAAGAGCTCTATGACCAATGCATGGCAAAAAAAATCCCTGGACACTGGATTTTTTTTTTCTTCTTTCTGCCATATATGTCTATTCTAGAGACATTTTGTTACACCTTTACTTAATGATTATTTTGCCTTATGTCTGTTCTAGAGACATGTTACAGCTTTTTGATAAAGCTCTAATTGGTTTTCTTTTGGAAATATGTTTCAAATTCACACTGACTGCATTAATGACTGTAAAGTATGTCTGTGTGTGTCAAAATCGTGATTAAAATCAAAATCTCTAAATTGATCAAAGAAATCGCAGTACGTTTTTTTTTTTTTCCCCATATCTCAGAGCCCTAATGTATAGTTTAATTCAACGGACCGAAAACCAATCACAAAGAGTACTTTCTTCAAAAATACCTGCTGTGAAGAATTTAAACTCCTCAAAGGCTCATGACAGAAGTAAAGACAGATACTCCAAAATGGTTTCAAAACAAAGTCCAGTGTTGATAGCCGTAGACGAATAACCCTGAGGATGACTTCAGGGCCCAGGAGGTCTCTGCCTAAAATAAGATCCACATGCGGACCACTCCAGAGGTCCAAGCTGGGAAAAGCAGCTTCCTCACACACTACGGCATAACAGGAAGTCGAGCTAATTCCCGGAAGTACAGTGATAGAGGAGAGTGAGAGAGAAAAGAAAAAGCCTAAATGATCTGGGTTTCGGGTCATACACAGGAAGCGACGTGTCTGGGTTTGTCAGGAGTGGCTGCCGGAGCGAGACGAGGCCTTCAAGAAGCTGACATGCCCAGACAGCTGGGAAACAAGACAATAGAACGGAGTGGGAGAAGATAAACTGCAGACTGAGTCCTTCTGAAGGTTTCTCCTGTACATCTCACCAGTAATCAGTCAAAGGTACAAGAACATTAGAAGAATGACGTCATCGCCGGGTTACAGATGTAGAATAGAGACTATATTTTAAAAAAATTGAAGAGATTAAGGAGATTACTGTAATCAAAAGTGGATGTTAGACTCAATTATCTCAGACTAAATGAAAGGTGTTTGACAAAACTACGATCAGAATGTTGAATGAACTACATTCATCACTGCAGCAAACACTGACGGAGAATTTAGAATTAGGCAACAACTGATGACTTTAGCTTTTCTCTTCTGATTGCTGATAAACAATGATGCCAACAAAAAAAAACTGAACAAAGGGAAATAATATTTATATAAATAATAATTTGAGTGAAGAACATGAATAATATAATAATATGAACAATTCATAATTTGAAATAGTTTTAAACTGGTTATATAAGCAATTGTTGACATGACATTTTAAAGTACTGGAATGTATAAAAATCTGATTATGAAATAAAGCTAGTATACCAAAAATCACAACTCTAAGATCATTAGAAATGTTTTTATTACTACATTATCAATCCCGATTTGTCTTAACAGTTTATTAAACAATTTAAATACAATTGTTGAAATTAGGCTACAAAGTCACTTTAATTGTATCTTTTTATTTTATTAATTTAATCTTGACTTACTAATTAATAATAGTAGTAGTATATACAGTGGGTACGGAAAGTATTCAGACCCCCTTAAATTTTTCACTCTTTGTTATATTGCAGCCATTTGCTAAAATCATTTAAGTTAATTTTTTTTCCTCATTAATGTACACACAGCACCCCATATTGACAGAAAAACACAGAATTGTTGACATTTTTGCAGATTTATTAAAAAAGAAAAACTGAAATAACACATGGTCCTAAGTATTCAGACCCTTTGCTCAGTATTTAGTAGAAACACCCTTTTGATCTAATACAGCCATAAGTCTTTTTGGGAAAGATGCAACAAGTTCTTCACACCTGGATTTGGGGATCCTCTGCCATTCCCCCTTGCATTTAATGCCATGTCAGCATCCTAGGCAATTTTCATGGCAAAAACTATTTAAAATAAATACAAGTATAACAAATACAATAAAAACCAGCAAACAAACAAACACAAGTTATAATACTACTAATTAATAATAATTAACAACATATAATTATTTCTAAAATTTATGAATGTATATGAATAAGACTGATAAAGCCTTTTAACCTGGTTAGATAAGTATTTTTGACATGCTCTACTGCTCTTTAAACTACTAAAATTTAGAGAAAAACAGAGTGTGCATTAAAAGACCTCTAAGATAATTTTCTTTTTAACTTTTTTTTATTATTATTACACTCATTCTCTTAGTGTATAAAAAAGAAATGAAAATACCACGTCACTTTAATTTTATCTTATTCATTGAATCTGGATTAGTACTAATAATTTCACTATTTTTTTTAATTATTTCTAAACAGTATGACTCATTTTCAACCAGAAGTTCATAAATAACTTTTTTTAGGAAGACTGAAACGCAGCATGTTATAAGATCAGGCAAGTATATTTCTTTTATACTTTTAGTATAAACTTTTCTGGACTCTCCAACCATTACCAGCGGAACAGAAGAAATGTTGCAAGTCAGCCAAGAGTATAGTAACTGTTTAGCTCGGGATCAATGAACGACTTTTACAAGATAAAATCTTGGACATGAACACACATTTACAGCTTCAAATTAATTTTAATTTGATGCCTCAACTGAGCTGAAACAACCTGCATCCATGACACACGGTCCTACGCGTGGGCACGGTCCTTCCCTTTTTTTGGATCTCTAGAAGATAGCAACTGGTAACATTTGATGTGTTATAACAAGATAAAAGAAAAGAGTTCTGTAGTGATTTCACAACATCTGCACAAATCAGTGTGGTTCAGATCAGCGCCACACCCGTCAGCAAACACCTATAAAATACTCACTATTCCTGCCACAGAATAGGCCTAACCAGGTGGAATCCTGCTCAAAGACTAATTAAACCCTAAGAAATGGACAGATCCTTATCAATGAAAACCATCCTTAGAACCAAAGAAGGAAGGCAGTATACAAACACTCCGCTTTCATGAGCTACAGATGAACTAGCTCTACTTGTCTCCTTGAAAAACCAGTTTTGTCCAACACCTTTATTTCCTTTAACCTAGCACCAGTGGGAAAACCAACCAGATGATCCAGCTCCACATCTACAATACACAACCCTTAATTTAGGCTATTCAGCTACTAGACTCATCATTCACATGGACTTGAGACTCTTCATTATGTCATCAGTCGAACCGGTTGGAGTTCTCTGATTCCTCCGAGGACAATCCGAGGGTGTTCTGAGCAACATTAGTTTCATCGTTTGTCACTGCTGATGTTTATGGCTTGGTTAGCGAGGGCTGGTCACAGACGTCAGAGCTGACAAATTCAGGAGGGGCTCATTTTTTTGGGACACTATGTAACGCATACCAAGCAAACTAAAAGCCATTATTCCAGAAATTGAGGTGTCATGCTAGTGTTGCTACAATCAAACTGCATTCACCGTCAAGGCATAACTCTGAAGTTTTACGTTGCTATGGAGACCTGATGCTCAAAATGTTCTTTTCACCATCTATGCTGACTTTAGCATTCAGTCTCTCTCCAGAAAGAGGCCTGCAGTTCAACATCTGACTTTACACACATACACACACGGACAAGTGAGGTAAGATGTGTCAGTGGGTAAGGTGTCATCTCCTTAAAGGGGTCATATGATGTTGCTAAAAATAACATAATTTTGTGTATTTGGTGTAATGAAATGTGTTTATGCTGTTTGAGGTAAAAAAAAAAAACACATTATTTTCCACATACTGTACATTGTTTCTCCTATATGCCCTGCCTTTCTGAAACGCGTCTATTTTTACAAAGCTCATCGGTCTGAAAAGCGAGGTGTGCTCTGATTGGCCAGCTATCTAGTGCGTTGTGATTGGCCGAATACCTCAAGCGTGTGACGGAAATGTTATGCCCCTTACCATACTGTGATGCCGTGTCCCGGCCGGAGCGATGAGACAAAAACATTAAAACCAATTATAAATGAGGCATTTGTTGCATCCAGTGGGGACATAAGTACAGATTATAATGACTTACTGTCTTTTTTTTGCGTTGCGTTGTATCGCGCTGCGTAAACATAAAACCATGTCTGCATTTGTGATCAGAGAAATGACAAACAAGCGCTACTCTACACTGCTCAAAACTAGCGTTTGAATCATCAGTGGCAAATCCTTAAAATGAAAACGTACTTGCAGTCTGAGAGTCAGAACAGCCCGCATTGGAGTCTACTCTCCCAGGATCAGGAAACAGTCCTCCATAAAATGCGCTGCACACATCTGAATATTTGGGTTGAACTGTTCTGGAACAGTGTTGTAAATACAACTTAACCACTGATTTCTAGTCGTGTCCTCTTTTGGAAGGCCAAACAAAGTAGTTTCACACGGCGGGCTAGAGTGAGCGGCGGCCGGCGGGCTTGCGGCAACCACATTTAACGACCCCGGGCTGGACTCCGCTTCGTTCACAGTGATAGCCGATCTGGCGATCCCCAGTGCAAAGTTGATGTATTTCCTCAGCGACCAGCACGGATCAGCTCCAGGCATGACGAAGCGGATATCGTGGATTTGAGACTTTAGTCTTTGCAACTTTACAGATCTTCTTTATGCACCAAGAGCTTGTAACACTCCAAAGAGAAAGGAAAAATTTAAAATTGCATCATCGCAGGAATAGTTCACTCAAAAATGAAAATTGTCATCATTTACTTACCCATCATGTATGAGTTACCCAAACCTATAGGAGTTTCCTTCTTATGATATTTTAAAGAATGCTGGTAATCAAACAGTTGATGGTCCCCACTGATTCCATAGTATTTATTTCCCTACTTCACAAGTCAACTGTTTGATTCTTCAAAATATCTTCTTTTGTGTCCAACATGAGAAAGAAACTTGTACAGGTTTGGAACAACATGAATTGGAGTAAATGACAAAATCTTAATTTTTAGATAAACTAGTCCTTTAAGTAAACTGTGCATAATTTAACTTTTTAATAAAGTGGTCATTATATATAATATACATGGCAGATGAAATCAACTGTCAAAGCAAATGTGTCCAGGTATTTAAAAAAAATTGTATATGACATATATAGCAATTCAACAATTACATGCATTTTAGGGCTGGGCGATATGTCAAAAATATCTTATCGATAATCGCCTTAAAAAATATTGCGATATCCGATAATATAGTCTACCTAAGCCCCACCTCCACCACACCCCGCCCCCACCAAAACAACATTGCTGACATGCACCATAAACACACACCATGTTCAGTTTGGTCTTAATTATTGCCACAAAACTATTGAGGAAAAATAATAGAACCCAATTTTAAGTTCACCATGGTGAAGTTGGACATTCTGGCAGTGATTGTAAGAATGATAAATGCATGTTGATGCGCTAGGCTGTACTACTGTCCTCTCATTCTGCATCAGTACAAACACGTGCACGTGTTGCGCGTGTTTTGCTTGCTTGAGTGTTTCTGCATTATATGAGTGGCTTTGAAATATAAATTGCAGCACGTTTCAGATGAGAAAACAACTTCTATTTCTGAAAATATCACAGTTAGGAGATTTATAACAAGTGGTTCCCTGCATTACTACAGCAAAGCACATGATTACAGTACTAAGCAGCTGCAATGGAGCAGCTCTAATGCTATTAAATTAAAGATGAACAGTGAAAGTAACAACAACTTGTAAAATACATTTTAATGGGCATAATTATGTGTGAAAATAACCGAAGGATATACAGTGAAACAAAAAATGATTCAGAGACCAGAAATACTTTTTTTATATTTTTTTTACTAATGGGTGCAGGACACTATAGTTCATTTATGTAAGTGAGGATAGCAAAATAAAGTAAACTGTGACAAATCATACCCAAAAATTCTTCATACAGTGGACTACCAGTAAAAACTGATACAAATTTGGGTCCAAAAATTATTCAGACCGAGTCTGGGGGAAAAAAAAAAAACTGAAGTTGAGGTTTTCATGAAGCTGGGTGACAGCATGCCCAGGAGACTACAGGCTGTCATTGAGGCTAAGGGTTGCCCGACAAAGTATTCATAGTTGTGTCTTAATTATTTTGGTTAATTGTAATCCATTACATACCTTTCTATCAAAATTATCTAACATTATCAAGATGAATTTGTTCTGACACAGTGTAACTCTGAGTTCTTGTCATATTTTATTACCTTTTTCTAAACTATAGCGAATAAACTGTGATAATGTGAGAAATGTTGAAGGTGTCTGAATAAATTTAGGTTTGACTGTATCTATTTGATAAATGAAGTTAACCAACTAACATTATACATACCCTTTTGGTTTCTGTACCCAATATTTAAAAAATGTACAAATGCAATAAAAAAATTGGTATCGGTACTCGGTATCGGCAAGTACCAAAAATAAAAGTATCGGTATCGGGCGAGTACTGGAAAAAGTGGTATCGGTGCATCCCTAATGTAAACAGAATCAAACAAGCTGGCCAGGAGGCAATTTTGTTACCGTAGTGTCAGGGAGGTGCTATTGGTTGAAGAGCAACTACACATGGTGCACACATCCTATTGAATTGCCGGTTTTAATTACAGAAGCTCAAAGGAAACAATGAGGTCCGCGTGAATGACTAATATCTGACAAGTATACGAAAACCACCCCGAAAATGCAACACACACCCCTGAAAGAGGATACCGATTGTAAGAATGTTGCTGAGCGACAGCTCACAACCACGTTGAACACCGGCGCTCTGTGCACTAGAAGGTCACGGAGAAGCAGTGGCTCCGCGTGAGGGGCAACTGTCTGAGACCCTGGGGAAAACAGCGGGGTAGACTGGCACAAGGGGGAGGGGGAATAAAGGAGGGGTGTGAGCCAGCTTGTCATTTATCAGTATTTTCATCACACCGTGACTATTTCAAGAGGAGGGAGGTAGCAGCCAGTACACAAATAGACGCCAGCTGAATATCCCCTCATCAGTGAAACACTACGACGCTTCAGCCACAGAGAGACTAGCGTGTCAAGCTCAAACTACAGGTGATCTGTTAGAACACATGATTTTAAACTAAAGTCAAATGAGAAAATATGTAAGCGCAAAACAACTGAAGGATGACAGAATTCAAAATCTGTTTTGTAGGGAATATTGGGATTAGGATTTTCTCCCATTACCTTGCAGATCTTTCGGTATCTGGTTAAGTATCTTCAGTATCTGGTTCAGTTATCAGGTAAGTAAGTCTTCACAAACACATTGTGCATGATGATCAACTAAAATTAAAAAATAAAAACACACCTCCATGACCCTCCCCAAACCATGCCTGACTGGAAATGCCAGTCCAGATTGACAGAGCTGCGGATCTCAAATCATTGCCCAGAAACACAGAGCTAGAAACAAGGTGCTTAAGGAGTAAATAAAATAAGTCTTTATCTGACCTAAAAGCAGCCTGAGATGATTAAAAAAAATTTCACTACATCAGGCAAAACAGATTATATTTGATTCCCTCCAACCACATGAAAAGCTCTTGAGGGAAAAACGCTGACCAACGTTTTCAGACTGTAAATCACAAGTAAGACTGGGTATGGCTTGGCAAGAGACATTTCAACAAACATTTCATCTCCACTATAAACAAACCATACACTCAAACTGACTCCAAATCAGTCTCATGAGATTTCAGCTGCAAGCTGCTCACTGCTGGTACAATTCTGCCAGTGACTCACTGAAAGAGGATCAGTCTTTTTGGTTACAACTTACCTCAAAAACAAGCTAGCCACCGTGATTAATTTTAGAGAGAGCTATTACTGTTCTTTCTATGGGTTTAGGCCAAACAAATGATTTCAAGATCTGGGCTCAGATCAAAACAGACCACTTGCATCTCAAGTGCAACCTGTGACGAAATTCCTCTAATGCACAGCATCAATTAAACCTTGATGGTTTTATAAACTACTGACCCAACTTCATCCACAAATGTCTGACTAGTAGTAGTTATAAAACTCCAACCACCAACAAGTGTATCTAACTTTACACGCATACCGTTTATTTATATCATCGCAAAATGTAAACTATATCATTGCACAGCTTTCGATTTACATTTAAATATACCCAAGGTAATTTGCATACATACAGTGCACTCAGCCATAGCAATGCATACTGTATAGCAAACCACGGATTAGTGTTTTTATCATCACAAAATGCACATTAAATTATCAAGATTTTCTATAACGCTACTTTGAAACAATGTGTATGCTATTGTAAGTAAACCTGACTTGACTTAAAAAGCAGAACAAGGCAACCACATCTATATTAAATCTTCCCAACTGCTGAACTTTCTGCAAGGGTATAGCAAGTAAACAAGAGACATACTACATCTTCTTAGACACCAACTAAAGAAATCAAAGTGAAGCCAACGTGGCAAAGTAATATCTGGAATAAACTGTTGACATCTCAAAACAAGCATTTTTGAAAACACAAGGCTCTTCTTTCTGTGGTAAAGAGGAAACCTATTAGTTAAGACTGTTGCGTTGTTTCCTGTTTGTACAACAACACTATTATTATACCGTTTTGCTGTGAAAAACAAGCAGCTAAAGAGGTTTTGAGTTGACAGGTAAACTAGAGAATCATAAGCTGTATTTTCTTGTAGCTAACTAAGCCATGATCTGACATGACCATTTAGGAAACCAAAACAAGTTTTGTTTGGTAGTAAATGGGTCGATGATATTTCTGTTTTTTAAAAGATAAGAAGGATAAGACTCACCTGGCCAGTGGAGTCAATCATGGGTAACAGTGGTGTCCTGGTCGACATCTTCTGAGGCTGGATTTGGCTGGATCTGAAACTGAACGTGTTCACAGCTCTCACAATTCAATCAAATGTGACATCGGCACAGCACGATGAGAAGTGTCCAAAGTCCAGCTTGTAAAGAGCCCCTGAGCTCGGTGCGAGTCCCCAAACCAGTACAGATTAGCTTTTAAAAAAGTCCCGTCATTAAGTCATAGTTTGTTTACTAGTCTCGGCAGGAACGTGAATTTTATTGAAAAATTTCGACGAACCCTATCGGCGGGTGTCAACACTGAATGCCGACTTCCTATGTAATTTTCTACTGTTAACGTAGTAAATGTTCTGGTAAATTACAGCATTAAAGAAGAGACAGATTAATCTGAACCCTCAGCTGATGAAAAACAACAAAATTGTTCCCAGCACAAATGTGCAAAATCGAGTCCGAGGACTTCCAAGTTTTATTAGGCCGGGTGGCAAAAGGGTCCCTAATTTAGCCGTAACTATCAATACTCGGCTGTATATTGTTGTGCATCTGTAATGTCAAAAATTTTCGTTTTCTTCTTCTCAAGCCTGAGGAAAGACACATGAAAGTCCCGCTTAGCACACAAAAAACTTTACAGCAAGTTATCGAGCTGCTCCTTCCAGTCAGCCAAGCAGCGCTCAGATCAGCGTTACTCCGAGTAATGATCCGTCATACAGGTGTCAACATGCCCGTTTCAAAACCAAATCAAATACCTGATGTCGTCTCGAGGTGACAAACTAACGATCCGAGCACAAAATCACCGCGGAGATGCTCGTATACTGGCTCTCTGCGCCTCTGAAAATCACATCTAACCTGCTAACGCGCGTTAGCTGGCCGGGTGACTTCGAAAAAGTCGCAGATATTTTGACAGTATGATTGTAAGAATAGGTCCTAACCGTTGCCCGGTTGTTAATGGCTGTAAAATGGTCGGTTCCAGTCGTTGGTACGCGACAAATTACATCCGTGAGCCGTGAAAAGCCGTACAGTCGAGCGGTCACGACTGGTACCGCAGCAGCGCCGGACGCCAGTGTTGTTTGCGTTCAAGAGAAATGTGAAACCAGGCTGTGGTGGATCGACTTCTTCTGCCTCTCTCACATGGAGCTTTAAAATAAAAGTCTTTTATTCATTTTATTCGTTCGTTTTAAAATTAAAGCATTATATGTATATTCGATATGCAAAATGAGCTGGGGTTTTTTTGTTTGTTTTAATAATAACGTCTTTGTAAATCAGTTATTTTTGTGTTAGGCTCATGTTAGAAACAGAACAAAAATCGAACCTCACAGTGTGTGTGTGTGTGTGTGTGTAAAATATAAATTTGTACTTTAAAAATTCACATAATTATATTGAAATGTATGTGCATTTAGTACATTTTCCTCATTAAAAAGTTTTGCATACAAACATGTGAGCATATGAGCAGTGCTTTTGGAAAAATCTGTTAAAAATGATGCATTCTCTCATAAGATGAAGACACCATTCAGATTCTACATGGGATGAGTTCTTTAATGGTGGTTGCCATGTTTAGATCACTGAATAAATTAATCACAGATGCCAAATACACCTGTGAATACATTCTACCTGCAGTATACCTGTAAGTACAAAATACCATTACTGTAAAATGCAAATAGAACCTCTTTGGGATTACTGTCGAATTACAGATCATTCTCATTTTACACATAGAGAGGGATGTGGAAATTTCTGTATCAGGAAAAAAGTGAAATGAGTGGCATAAAAAAAATGTAACTAAAACAGAAACTAAGACTTTTCATTACTAAAAAGATAACACCTCAGGAAAGCAGTAGCAGGTGAACCTCTATTAATTTAAAATAAAACGTCCCTGAAGAAATTCATACAGGTTTGGAACAAGTTCGCCTGCTACTGGTTTCCTGAGGTGTTATCTTTTTGATAAGAATGTGGGGAACCAAACAGTTGACGGTAGCCACTGACTTCCAACATTCTTCAAAATATCTTCTTTGAAGTTCCATAGAAGAAAGAGTATACATATATATATATATATATATATATATATGTGTGTGTGTGTGTGTGTGTGTATATATATATATATATATATATCTATATATATATATATATATATATCTATATATATATATATATATATATCTATATATATATATATATATATATCTATATATATATATATATATATATAGGCTTTTTTTTATTTGTATCCTTCTTTTATTGTTTCTCTAGTGCTTAAATGCTTTGTGTCATTATTGTTTGTTTCTTTTAGCCTTGTAAAGCACTTTGGTCAAAACCAGTTGTTTTTAAGTGTGCTATACAAATACACTTGTTTTGTATATTGTATTGTATAAAGAAAGTCGTACAGGTTTGGAACAACATTAGTGTGTGAAAATGATGACAGAATCTTCCTTTTTTGGATGGATTTGGATTTTCCCTTCAACAACAATTGCAAACAAAATGCACAGTACTGTAAATGTGAGCAAATACTGTTTCTTGAAGCTCCAGAGGAAGGCAATGAAATCACACATCAGTGCAAACCAGATAAACAGTCTTTGAAAAGGTTATGCGATCATTTAGCCGTGACTGTCAAACTGTTTAATAAATTTGACTGCAATATGCTGTTTAGCAGTCTTGCCTGCATTATCTGCAGATTGAAGTTGTTCTAAAGTCTGATTGAGCTGAACTGAAAATTGTACATATATACATTACATATTTTTGCCATGCATTTTTCTTTTTTTTTTTTTGTTGCTAATCTCTATGGCATTCTGATCTGGACTGTGAATGAAGGAATGAATACTCTGCTGCCATCTCTAGGCGTTTTGTGGAATAAAATCAAATAAGGTGTAAAGCAAAAATAATGCCTTTTTTTTACACTTTACCTTTTTTTATTTCCTTCTTTTTTTTGTCCAGAACATAAACAGAAGATACTTTGAAGAACACTAAGGTCCAAGAATTTTCAGTTTTGGGTGATCCCTTTAGTTTAAAGAGTCAAGGTGAATGTTAAGCAAATAATCCTTGCCATTGTGAAACTTCCGATTTTAAAGGTTATCTGGGAAAATCTCCCTGATAAACTAAATATCGTGTGAAAAATACTGCATGTTTTATATGAGCTACGTTATATGGCCAGCGTTTCGTCATTGGTCTAGGATGATGTCACCTGCACCGAAACCCCGCCCCTCATCCTCCACATAGCGCTGACTGTCTGATGCACACGCACAGTACACAGAAGCGCACGTTGCGTTGCGCTGGTGTACACATGGTTATTGTGTTAATTGTGTACATTTGCGAGGACAAGCGCTCTGAACAGTATGAGGAAAAACTGCCTGAATGTCATATCCCGATGGACATCACTGGATTTTTAAAGTGTAACCCGCACATTAAGGAAGACCATAGATAGCCTAACTGCAGCTATGTAAATGTCTCGATCGGAATAGTCGCGGGGAGAAACACAAGGATCTCATTTATCACAAAACATGAAGATACAGCGGACGTACAGCTTATAACGTAAGTCATTTTTTCACCTCGTTTTATTTTTGAGGCCTTCATAATATGCAATCATGTATCTGTGTGTTTCCAGCAATAAAGGGTAGTCTACTTAATGGCCACTCTATATTTTGTTTCAACAAAATGTCGCCCAATGAGAAAGTGCGAAAAGCTGTTATTCATATTCAAAAAGTAATGATGATAAAAATCTTCCCTAGTTCACGTTCTAGAGCTTGTCTATAAGGATGCCCATTAGAAATCCACGCAAAACGTTCGAATTGTAATGCAAATGCATTTGAAATATAATAAGCATCGTTTCTTTTAGCATTCACACTGAGATGGTAGTGAAACTGAGCTCAAATGGCGAAGAGACACTGAACTACAGTGAAAGCGCATTTGAATTTGCGTGACAGCATCAGCGTGGCCTAACAAGTGACAGTCAATACAGTTGCAAATCTGTGGCGGACGTTCTTGTTTTCCCTTTCAGAGACTGTAGGCCTGTATAATATTGTGCTTTTAATATATATAATATTTTTTGGGGGGTGAAACATCTATGTAAGCGTTTGCTCAGATGTCGCATAACGCGCATTTTTTGCTTGCACAGTTTGTAGTAGAGACGTTAGAAACAAAGGCTCCTAATTAGTGCTGTGATTCCGCTTTCCAGTGAGAGAAACTGGAAATTTAGGGGCAATGAACGTAATGACGTGTGACGATGCGCGAAATCATTCCAGTGGATTTCAGCTTCTTATCTTGTTAACCTTCCCACAATTTTTATAATGGTTTAAAACAATGCAGTCATTTCACTAGGCAAAGAGTTGAGCAGGCCCATGCAGACTGTTGACTTGAATTTAAAGGGGTCATATGATGCGATTTCAATTTTTCCTTTCTCTTTGGAGTGTTACAAGCTCTCCGTGCATAAAGAAGGTCTGTAAAGTTGCAAAAACTAAAGTCTCAAATCCAAAGAGATACTCTTTATAAAAGTTCAGAGTCAGCCACGCCTACCTAAAACGGCCCCACATGTCTACCTCACTATGTTGGAAGATTTGCATAACGCCGCCCAAATGTTCACGCAAAGAAAGAAGGCGTCTTTGGAGTGTTACAAGCTCTCCGTGCATAAAGAAGGTCTGTAAAGTTGCAAAAACTAAAGTCTCAAATCCAAAGAGATACTCTTTATAAAAGTTCAGAGTCAGCCACGCCTACCTAAAACGGCCCCACATGTCTACCTCACTATGTTGGAAGATTTGCATAACGCCGCCCAAATGTTCACGCAAAGAAAGAAGGCGTAACTTTTAGTCTCACTGTAGTATTGTTGACGCTGCAGCCATGTGGTAAAGACGCTGTGTGCTTCGTTGTGAAAGCGAAACTACTTTGTTTGGTCTTCCAAAAGAGGACGATATCCGCTTCGTCATATACGAATGAGCGGCAACCACATGTGACGGATATCCGCATCGATATTCCGGGGTCCGTCACATGTGGTTGCCGCTCATTCGTCGCATCTGCCGGGCGCGCCGTTCTCGACTCCGCCGCCTCAGCTCGCTCCAGCCCAGCCTCAGCGCACCCTAAGCCGGGGCTTCCCCTCACGCTAGGCCGCTGTGTTGTTCGTTTGTGAAAGCGAAACTACTTTGTTTGGCCTTCCAAAAGAGGACACGACTACAAATCAGTGGTTAAGTTGTATTTACAACACTGTTCCAGAGCAGTTTAACCCAAATATCCAGATTTGTGCAGCACATTTTATGGAGGACTGTTTACTGATCCTGGGAGAGTAACGTTAGACTACAAGCCGGCTGTTCTGACTCACGTAAGTACGTTTTCATTTAAAGGATTTGCCACTGATGATTCAAACGCGAGTTTTGGGCAGTAGAGTAGCCCTTGTTGTTTGTCATTTCTCCGATCACAAATGCAGAGTTTTATGTTGACGCGGCGCGATGCAAAGCAACGCGTAAAAAGACAGTATAAGTCATTATAATCAGTAAATATGTCCCCAATGGATGCAACAAATGCCTCGTTTGTAATGGGTTTTAATGTTGTCTCGTCGCTCTGGCCTGACAGGGCATCAACAGTATGTGAGGGGCGTAACATTTCCGTCTCACGCTTGAGGTATTTGGCCAATCACAACGCACTGGATAGCTGGCCAATCACAGCACACCTCGCTTTTTCAGACCGATGAGCTTTGTAAAAATCGACGCGTTTCAGAAAGGCGAGGCATAGAGGAGAAACAATAATGTACAGTATGTGGAAAATAATGTGTTTTTTGAACTTTAAACCGCATAAACACATTTCATTACACCAAATACACAAAATAATGTTCTTTTTAGCAGCATCATATGACCCCTTTAAAACATGCAGAGAAATTATGTACGCCTGTCTATAAATTAAAGATAGATGCTTGTTACAACATACTAAATAGCAATTAGGTTAAGCCTAAATAATGAAAAATGTTAATGTTGTCACAAGAATAATTCTTATTACACATTGATTGGGGGAGCAATCATTCTAGTTGATCAATTCAAGTGGCATTTAATTTGTTAAAATAATTCTTGCACTGACACTTTCTTGTCACAGTATTTTGTAGGTTACTGATAAATGACCAGCAGATGAATATTTAATATGACTTGATGGTTAATAACATTTCTTCTTTGAGACTTAGAGACTTAATTCACCTTAATATAGCTCTTAATGATAAATATAAAAATATCTAACATTAAAAAAATTACTTCCTCAGTATTAAATCTGTGTTACATCCCTGTCGCAGACAATTTTATAAAGTGTGGGGACAAAATCAGCCATGACCATTATGAGATTTAGGTCTTTCAGTGATGTATCAGATACAGTGCATGTTTGTTTTTATGGTTCAGTTACCATTTTGCTGCAACATTACTGTATTTACACAACTGCACACTGTTCTTTGTGGTGATATCAATGAAACCTGATCATTGTAGTTGTTTTTGTGCTCAGCCGGTACCTGAGCTCATCAGTGCTGATGCTGCACATCTCTGACACAAGCACATGCTGATGCCCAAGCGTGTGCTGCTGTTCCACTGCTGTACGTGCTTCATTGCAAAAAAAACATTACACACATGGTTTCTGTGTGAAATACTGCTGATAAGATGTTTAGTGTGTGAGTTAAAGTGATTGGAGTGATGTTGACTTGCAATATGACAAATCTGGGTCAATGTTACCACCCACCCCCCTTCACTACCACAGGCTACAAAAGGCAAGACTGAAAAAAGCAAAGAGGATGAGGATACCATCACCAGGCTCTGTGCGTGAATGTATGCATGTGGAAATAAGAGCATGGTGTGCTGGCTCTGTCCTGGGGTCATTTGTGTGTGTGTGCGTGGGGGGGGGTTGTGTTGGGGTATATGTCTGAAGTGCTGTTGTGCATGTCCCCCTCCTCCACGAGGTCAATGGATGATCCAGCCATGTCACATCCTGTAACTGTTCTCTCTGAGCTGCTTTATATTCTCTTTTACACATACACATTTTTTCATCCTTCTCTTGAGTCTTTTTTCTGTTTTCGTCATTCTGTACTTTATTCTTAAAGGAATAAAAATGAAAATTCTGTCATTATTTACTCATTCTCTTTTCATTCCAAACCCAATAATTTACTTTGTTCTGTGGAGCACAAAGAGAAGCCTATTTTCCATGATATTTTTATGCAATGACGATGATGAGGGACTGAAGATGCATTATAAAATTGGTCAATATGACTTGTACATATTCCAAGTCATTATCCAGTCTCTATTTATTGCAATACCTCTGAAAATACCAACACAAATGCTCTCCTTTTGTGTTCCGTTGAAGAAAGAAAGGTGTACGGGTTTGGAGGATGAATAATGGCTAGATGTTCATTTTTAACTGATCTATTCCTTTAACCTTCTTTTGGTCTTTTCATTGACATTTCATAATGTCTAATACGATCGTTTCAAACTGTCATTATTTAGAATAATGAGCTGATCTTCTCTGCTCTGTGGAGAGGTGATTAGTGCAGCCATCAGATTATATTTCTATTATTAGAAGAATGATAACATTATTCCATTTACATTTCATTACATGTTTGACTATAACAGATGTTTTCGAAATAAACTCTGTAAATGTGTGTCTTAATAATCTCCAGCAAAACAATGACTTTTTATAAACAGTCAAGAAGACAAGGATGATATATTGCAGGACAGTCGTGATAACCAAGAATACTGCATGCAGAGTATCATCAAATTATCTCAATATTACCCTGATGTGACATCACTACAAAGCTGCCTCCTAATTTGTATAGTTCTTTACACGGTTTGCTTGCATGCTTGTAAGGATTATTTTATGCCTTCGATAAATGTGAACCCCTGGAATTTGTTAACAAGGGTACTGGGTCAGAAAGATTTTTCTGTTACTTTAGAATTTCTCCTACCGACAAGACTGTGACATACCCTTGTGCTGTTCATTATTGTTTCACAGTGTTTAATAACTAGTAAGGTTGTGAATGACTAACAGAAGACTGTCTTCTGTACTTAACTCATCACAATTGTTGATGTAATTCCTTGTGCTGTGACTAATATTAAAGGGTTAGTTCACCCAAAAATGAAAATTAGGCTGTGTTTTACTCACCCCCGAGGCATCCTAGGTGTATATGACTTTCTTCTTTCAGACGAATCCAGTCAGAGTTAGATTAAAAATTGTCCTGGCTATTCCAAGCTCTATCATTGCAGTCAGCGGGTGTTATAGGGCTTTAGTCCAAAAGAAGTTAAATAAAAAGCGCCCATCCATAAAAAAACCACCGTCTCACACGGCTCCGGGGGGTGAACAAAAGCCTCCTTTAGCGAATCGATGCATTTTTGTAAGAAAAATATCCATATTCAAAACGTAATAATCACTTTAATCTAGCTTGCGCTCACTGTTGTAAACGGAAGCCGTTCCGGGCTGATGACGTATGAGGTCGGCTTTGCGGTCGGAAACGCAGCGGAGAGATCAAAACAAAACAACGGTCACTAATTAGAAGTACAAAACGCAACGCTGGCCTCATACGTCATCAGTGGCGCAAGCTAGATTAAAGTGATTATTACGTTTTGAGTATGGATATTTGTCTTACAAAAACACATCGATGCGCCACAGAAGGCCTTCGTTCACCCCCCGGAGCTGTGTGAGACTTTTTATTTTATGGATGGGCGCTTTTTATTTCACTTCTTTTGGACTGATGCACTACAACACCCGCTGACTGCAATGATAGAGCTTGGAATAGCCAGGACAATTTTTTATATAACTCCGACTGGATTCGTCTGAAAGAAGAAAGTCATATACACCTAGGATGGCTCTGGGGTGAGTAAAACACAGCCTAATTTTCATTTTTGGGTGAACTAACCCTTTAACTGTATATGCAATACTGTGTGTCTTCAATGTTCATATTTTAAAAATTACACAAGTACCATAATGAAT
Source organism: Sinocyclocheilus grahami (assembly GCF_001515645.1). NCBI lineage: Eukaryota > Metazoa > Chordata > Actinopteri > Cypriniformes > Cyprinidae > Sinocyclocheilus > Sinocyclocheilus grahami. Next base: position 226,231 of record NW_015506375.1, read on the forward strand.
GAACACTATTAATATTAATTAGTCTTTTATCTTTTTGCATCCTAACCACACAGCTTCGCTCAGCCCCAGATGCCTCCGCTCCCTCTTGACGAGCGCATAGTGGTTATTCAGCGGCCCAAAAGTTTGGCCTTGCGCGTGGCCTCCCCACCAACCACTTCACAGTCTTCCTCACACCGCCCAGCCACTCACAACGAGCCCCCACCCCGCTTACCACAACCCCAACCCCCACCACCCCATTCCCATCCAGGTTCCAAATACCTGTCTCTGGAATGCAAGCACAGGCAATCTTCCCATGTTCAGAGAGATAAAGGAGAACGAGGTGCTCCCTTTGAGGGCAGCGGCCACAATACTAGCCATTGTCACAGCAATGGGACAGTAACTTTAGGTCCCAGACCTCACAAGCACACGCATACCATTGACATTAGAGTGTCTTTGGACAAAGGTGGAAGAGGAGGATCTTACATAGACCAAGGCCGCAGCAGTAGTCTTACCCGAAGTGGAAGCATCAAAGGGAACAGAACTAAACGGGTGTCACTGCACTTGGATCCAGGGCAAGGCGAAAGGAAATGCAAAGGAAAGTCTTCCGAATTAGTGGAGAAGCACCACCAGAACCATCATCAGAGTCAAAACCGGACTCAGCACAGTAGCCATCATCCGAACCAACTCACAGTCTCTCCTGGAGGGATCTTAGAATTTGTACCAGCGCAGAGACAGCAGTCAAAATCCAAGCCAACAAGAGAGAGAGACCTGTCATCAAAGTCTTACTCTGCAACTGCCAGCCACCCATTGCACAGTGAGAGGGACGTATCATCTGTAGGAAACAAAGAAAACTCCAAACTGGGACCCGGCCACCAACTGCCCCACGCCCACAGCCTATCCCGTCACCACAGTTCAGCCCCATTACCCCATGCTGCCATCCTAAACCCTCACTACCCTGCTGTACCACCCTCACTCCCTTCCCGAGCGCCTTCCTCCTACCAGCACATCAGTCAACCCCGTCCCTCACACACTAGAGAACATCGGCCCCAAATTCTTCACGCTTTACCCCTCTCCCCTACTTCCTCCCAAGGAGGCTTCCCCAGTCCTGACCACACATGTACAATTGACTTTTCCCACCCTTGTGGCTGTTGGAGGTTGGTTCGTTGTAGAAGAGGTAGAGGTCACTCGGCTGGCTGCCACGGTCGTAGTACAAGCCCATCCTCTTCATTTTCCCACGCCCCAGGAACAAGTGCTGCCAACGGAGGTGGCGGAACCATGGGATTGAAGACTTTAGGAGGGTGTCTGTCAACTGCTTCCACCACCAACACCTCCTCTTCCAACAGCACTGTCTCGGACTGTCGCACAGGGCTGCTCAGACCTTTGGGTTGTGCATCCTGTTCTGGAGAAGCTGGAGGTTTTGAGAGCCCTGCTGCTTTCCGTAAGAAACTGGTTGGGGGTTGTTTACCTTGTACTCCCCTTTCCTCATCTGCACCTCTTCGAGCACTCCAGAGTTGCGTCAGTGGGTGCAATCCTAAAGCAAGCCAAACTGGCAGCTCCACGTGCAGTTACTGCAGTAGTGACCCCATTGTAGTGACCTTTAACCCGCACAGAGGGAATCCTCCCAACATGGGGCGTAATATTGATGCACATACCATGGGAGGATACCAGCCTGATGATGACGATTACAGTGTACGCACAATCTGGCCGGAGGAGCTAGCGAAAAAGATGACTCGCTCTAAAACTCAGCCTATCCATCACAATGCAGGTATTGGAATGGGCTCAGGGAGGACCTGCATGGGCCACAACCAGAATAGTGGCAGTGGTGGCAATCCTGTAATCCTGGACTGTCGGAACCTTATGGAGTTCACTCGTTCCCAGTTGACAGATCAGGCAGGACGACGGAGGCTCCAGCAAGGAAAGATGGCTGTTTTGGACTTTATCGGATCAGGGAATAGTGGAGACCAGGGTAGAGATTCCCTCAAGCGGCTTTGGAACAAAGGAGCAGATGCTTGCATGGGGGATGGCAATGGGTTTGATGATGAAGTGCTTCCACAATCCCTATCCCTCCGCTCTCCATCTCCAGATTCCCCTCCATCCTTCTCACCCCCACCCTCTGCTCCTAGCACGCTTATTAAGCCCAAACTCAAACAGCGAGAGAGGGAAGGTGGACACACCTTACCCTCAGCACAGTCGCTCCACTTGGTCCTCAACTCACTCAACAGAGAACAAGATGAGGAAAATGGACGAGGTAAAGTTGCTAATGTGCAAGTACACAGCAGGTTGAGTGACATCTTTATAATGTGTTTTTTTGACCATTCGACAATTCAGAAAGATGAACATAATCTCTTCACATTGCCAGTCCCACTTGAATGTACTGACCTTGATTTCATTTTCTCATCTTCCATTAGGCTGTATGACTTTCTGCACTGATAGTATTCAAATTAAAATTATAGTTCAGTTAATCTGTGGGGTGCATAATCCTCCTTAGCCTAGCTTCAGAAGAATGCCAGAGTTACATTGATGCCCTAGTAATGTAACTCAAGTTCAAGTTTTTCTCCTTAAACACTTTCTACCTTTAATTATTTTTCTTAAAACTCGGACTGCTTTATTCTCTGTTAGATAACTAAAGGATAATAGCCATTCTGTGGAGGGAGAGTGATGGGACTTCAAACAGGAAAGATAAGGAGGAAGGATTAAAATTATTTTAAATTATTCGATTTTCTTACATAAGGCCTTGATGACATCATACTCTGACAGGATTTTAACCCGTCATTTTTAATTGACTGAAAAGAGTCCTATACCAGCATACCTCTCTTAGATGGTCACACAGAGTGAAGTATTTAAACATATAAGAAAACAAAAGTACTTCTTGGAATGATGTTTCTGAGACACATGCTGCAAACTCTGCTCCCTACAAGAGGGCACATTGTTCTTCCCAAAAACACAACTAAATGAAAGTAGATAATAATCAAACTTTTCCCTCCCTCTTTCTTCATCCCTCCCAGCTTCACTATCTGAAGAGAGTGTCATGACCCCAGATATGGAGAATGCTGTGATCAGCCCCATCCTCCCTTTCCTTTTTCTTGGCAACGAGAGAGATGCACAGGATTTGGATCTACTGCTTCGTCTCAACATTGGTTTTGTGGTCAATATCACAACCCATCTTCCCCTCTACCACCTGGACACAGGCTTGGTGCGTTACAAAAGACTCCCTGCCACTGATAACAGCAAGCAGAACCTGCGACAGTATTTTGAAGAGGTTTTTGAGTTTATTGGTAAGAGAAATTGTCAACTCTTGTAGTTTAAGCATTTACAAGGGGGAAGTCGTGGCCTAATGGTTAGAGAGTCGGACTCATAACCCAAAGGTTATGAGTACCGGCAGGGATTGTAGGTGGGGGGAGTGAATATACAGCGCTCTCTCCCACCTTCAATACCACGACTGAGGTGCCCTTGAGCAAGGCACCGAACCCCCAACTGCTCCCCGGGCGCCGCAGCATAAATGGCTGCCCACTGCTCCGGGTGTGTGTTCACGGTGTGTGTGTTTTCACTGCTGTGTGTGTGCGCACTTTGGATGGGTTAAATGCAGAGCACTAATTCCAAGTATGGGTCACCATACTTGGCCACATGTCACTTCACTCACTTCACTTAATTTCTTAACAAGTGCAGGTTTTTATGGGGTATTTAAAATCATCTTCTTGCCATGTTATTTCTGATACTTTCTATTTAAATTGTACATCAGAACTGGAGGCATGTGACCATTTTTTGATGTGTGCCACACCTCTTTTTTGTTTCAGAGGAAGCTCACCAGTGTGGACGGGGCGTTCTTGTGCACTGCCAGGCAGGTGTGTCCCGCTCAGCTACTATAGTCATTGCTTACCTGATGAAGCACACCCTCATGACCATGACTGATGCCTATAAGTATGTGCGCGGTCGGCGGCCAATAGTCTCCCCCAACCTCAACTTCATGGGCCAGCTGCTAGAGTTTGAGAGAGACCTCAACTCTGGGGTAACACCTCGCATCCTCACCCCCAAACTGAGTGGCCTGGAAACACAAGTTTAAAAGGGTGGCGCAAGAAAGAAGATTGTGACAAAACACGAGGGGAGAAGGAGATAAATAAGAAGAGGGAATTGATGGACAAAAAAACATGGGTAAGAATAAAGCCGTTTAACGATAACAAACAGTTAAGGATTTGAAGAGAGATGACCGAAATAACTAGAAGATGAAAGCAGTCCGAAAGAAATAGAGGAAATAGTCTTGGTCTATTTTAATTGAAGTATCTCCACGCTTTCTGTTTCATATAAATAGCACTTATTTGACACATGCATCACATTCGAGACCCAAGAGCTGTAGCAAACTTCAAACTCCTTTTCCACTGTGCACAGAACATTTCTTGACAGATTATTTTTGATTTGGGAGATCATTTGAAGGCACTTTTAGGGTTACTTTGCATTAGCTGCCAACTATTTATAAATTTGTCCACTGACATGAAGATTCATTTTGCCTTTGAAATTTTTTCGATACTGCTATTTTTGTTACTTGATTTTACATCTTGCATTCTTTATCTTAGTGTATTTGTGTGGGAGGTGTGCAATAGTGTTGATGTGGAAGTGGAACTGATTTAAGTAATTTTCACTTTCTTTCTTTTTTCTTGGGACATGAACCAGCCATTCTAATGGCAGATATTATCCAAAAATCATATATTTCTTTTTTATTTCTTGCTTATGATATATAACAGATGGCAATTTGTATAAAGCACTGTGTAATGAAAAAAAATGTGTTAATAGGAAAAGTGGATAATAGACTATAAAATAGTTTTTTTATTTTCTGTCTTTTTTATTCAACTCGCTATTTATTTTACTTTGGGCAGGCAGTGCAATGGCTTAAATTTACTCAGATTTAATTTAATATAATTTTTTTGTGCTTTCTGTATGTTTTGTTTTTTTGTTTGTTTTTGTGATGCAGATGGTGATAAGAATTTAACATTTTATATATGGAATATGTACACTGTTTATTGCTGTGCGAAATTACTGTGACTGGAGCAGATTGGGCCAAGTCATCAACATGAATCTCACTCTTTAGTATGAGTTGAATTTGCAATTCAAAATTGCACATCAAGATGACAAGTAGATATTTATAGTTTATGCAAAATCAGCATGAAAGTTCCAAGGTGATAGTGTGCAGGTGTAGCTAAAACATTAAATGTGTTTTCCATCATTTGCTTTTCTGTCATATTCAGTTCATTGCATAAGAAAAATGAACACCCTTATCAGCTTTAATGCCTGCCCTATTTTTAAACAGCCTGCCTAATTTGACCATGATCAGATTTTAGTGCTCTCAGGACTGTAGGCAAACAATCTGGTTCTGTATTACGTACCACAAAGGAAACCAGAGCCCCTTCCTCCATTTAAATTCTTCCTTCATTTTCCTACCTTATTTTTCTTTCTCTATGTCCTCTAAGAGACTATGCATTATTATGGGAATACATTCTGTGAAAAAGACTTGGTTCACTCAGTTCACTGTGAAACATTCTTCTTCCTGCATATTGTCAATTTCTCAGCCTTGGTCCTTGAAGCCGCCTCTCCTCAGTCTTGTCTGCTGTCTCTGAGCTCTTATCTTCCTCACTGAGCCACTGGGCCTTCACACACCACTGCTGTGTCTCCATTAATGTCCTCTGCCCAGCAGGGCGTGACAAAGTATACTATTTTGAATTTCAGTTCAAAAACCCCCTACAGTAAAGACACGTGAAGGTGTTTTCTTATAGGTACAAGACCTCAGAAATGCCCCCAAAATTTTAACATCTGTCTGATTTATCTAAGATGGCTGCTATGGATGACCAGTTCAGTGCCATTGCTGTGTTATTTTAGGGTCAGCTGCTGCTTGTATTTGACACGCTGACTGTTTCTTTCTGTCTCTCTTTGCTGACAGTGTTTTTGTCGGACTGTGTAGCTTGATTATGCCCTGAGGAAACGATTAGGTAAGCAACACCTAATAAAAAGGTCTCAGTGAGGTGACAGAGTGCCGAGAAATCAGACAAGTCTTAATCTATAAAGCAGGATTGGGCAAAATTTGGAATTCAAGAATCGGCCTCCTTTCAGTTCATGAGTTTGAGTTTGATTTGAATTGACCACATGCCACAGCATATTGAATTGAAATGACAAGAGGAATTCAAAGAAATTCAACACACACTTGCATGCCCTCATGTCTAGAATCCATGAAACATCCCGCACAATACTGTACACAATAATTTCAATACTAATTCCTTAAATTTAAATTTGAATCACAATTCTCCTTTTTGCTACCTCAATTCAAATTCAGGAATTGAATTGGAATTTAAAAGGCATTCTCAGTTCTGTTATGAATGCCACACAACCCTGCTAAACATGGATGCTGCTGCTAAGCATTTAGACTAACAATATGTATTTTTAAAACTTGAATTATTTCTACTTTAGAGTATAATTGCTGAACAGATCCTTTGGTATATGACATGAAGTACATTTTTCTTCCATTATTTCTTTGAATCCATCGTTTACCATTTCATTAAAACTGCCAGTTGCCACCCCCAAGTCTGCATGAGAACATGTGTAAAGTGTGTTTTACGAGAAAATAAATGCCGGGGATGCCTTTTGGTACAATAACCGTCTTCCGAGTCAATGTAGCACCTATTAACGGAAAGAAATGGATGCACTTGGAAGTTTTGTAATTGTTTGGGTTTGTTTTGCTCTGTTATATATCTGTTTGCTGCACAAAAGTGTGCATGTGTGTGGATGCGAGAAGTCAGTCTTTGTGTTTTCTGTGTGCTAGACATGTTGAGACCAGAATAATGTGGGTGAAACTTTCCTAACATTTTACCAAGAATCCCAACCTCAGGCCTGTTAAATGTCCATTGGCACAGCTCAAGCTTCTCTGTAAGCTTGCATCTGTCAATGCCATGAGCCACTGCTGTATGCCTTCTTTACCCTTCATTTGCTCTTCCAGACATTGGGGGAAAATGTACCTCTTTGTACATTCAATCATACCTTTCACTGTAGATAAAAAATATTGCGTAGGCGTACCAAAAACACCTGGTAACACTGAATGAATAGCGCTGGACATCACAGACCTGACGAATTGCTGTTGGCTGTCCACATCTTGAGTATCTCATTGTATGAAAGCCGAATTTGTTTATAAAATGTGTGCAAAGCATTGAAACTGGATACTATATATGACCAGTATTTCCTGTGTTGAATAATCTTATATACGGTATATGGTTTGCACATAGAAATGAACTAAATGTAAAGTTTTGTGTAGAATTTGTTTGTAAATTTGTGAATTGATTCTTTCTGTGACTTTATTCATGTATGTAATGCTTGTTCTTTTTTTAAATTATTATTATTATTGTTATTATCTAATTTTTGTGCCAAATACTGAAATGATGGTTGGCATCTTAATATTGACAAAAAAGAAGTGCCCTCTAGGACAGAACATGTTTGAGCTGCTCGGTTATCAGTGTTTTACCTTGTTCTCCAGGCAATGTTGTTGTCATACTCTGTTACTGTAACTTTACACTTTACCTGCTGATTTTCTTACCCACTAACCTGCTAAATTGCTAATTTAAATGTTATATTTTCAAATGTTAATTTGTTTTGTTTCGTCATGGCAATTTGATCAGAGACTCTTTGGGTAGAGGTTTATAGCGATTCCTCAAGGGTTGTACTTTGATGTACTTTGAATGCATGTTACTCCAAACTGACCTTCCAGTCTTCTCTCCCCTTCCTACTGACTCAGCCGTTCTCCCCCGTGAGAATTCAGTGCCCACGCTGCTTCAGAGAGAAGACGGACACAGCAGCCTGTGTTGGTTTGACCATATACTTGTGCGTACTTCGGTTTATCACTGACAAATGATGGGGCTTCATCCTTTTTCCTGTTTAAAACTTTACTGTGAGAGACTGTGATACTGTTGTGAAGCAAAAAACGATTAAAAGTGTTAGGCTGATCCTTGCCGGTAATGACTATGAGAATAACGTACCTCTTAAAAAAAAAGATTGGCTTGTAATAGAATTGTTCATCAATATGATGTTCTCACAAAGCTAAAATGATTTGTTGAAATAAATTTTTTTTTACAAATTGACAATGGTGTAGTGTTTCTTTTTCATGGCCTCCCTTACCAAAAAGTATACTTCAAGTTTATTTTATTAAGTATACTTAAGTAAAGTTCAAGCATATTTTTAAGTATACTTTAGGTAGTAAGCATACAAATATCAGTGTACTAATAGTATACTTGTAAGTGTACTATTTCAATACTAACAAAAACATTTTATTCTAGCTTAATGCATTCTTTTTTTTAAACACTTGAATGTGGTAAGTTCCATTAAAAAAATAAAGAAATAAACAACATTTTGAACAAAAAGATGAATTTTATTCCATTACGTTACACAGTTTTGATGCTGTTTTATGTCTGATGATCGTGTTAGAATACATGTGGAAGCATCTGTTGTTTCGGTTTCTTCTTCACTTGTGTTTTTTGGAAATTCTGTACAGAAGATGTGTACTAGCGCCCCTTACAGTATAACAATGGAAACAGGGATTCTAGGAGCACAATTATAGCTAAAATATATTTAGACTTTTTCTAAGTATAAGTCAAGTATACTTAAATGTCATTTTAAGTACATAAAAAGTAGACTAAAAGTATACTTTCCTATTTTTAGTTTAAAAGAAGTATACTAATAGCACACTTGAATAAACTTCTTTTTCATAAGGGCTGTGACACAAAGCGCATATTGGTATCTAGAACAGTCTAGCACTCTCATAAGCCCACCCAAACCAGGACCAGTTCTTTCAGAACCAGGAATGTTGGTTTGGAAATTATTGGTTGTTACAGTATAGTCAATGAGCTGTCAGATTACCATTGACAAATCAGCAGGGCAGCCCACTAGTTACATAACCGTTAGTTGCTGTGTTGTGCGACTGCGCTGTGATTTAGCTCCCTGAGGGCTTGGATCAATAGTCCGCATGGTCTAATAAAGGACACCTATCATATCAAAGCGAATCCTAGGTGCTTCCTCCAGTCTCGGTTTCCATTAGCTTTCCTCGTCGTGGTCTAATCTCCTCAGTGTCAATGAGAAAAGCTGGAGGAAGGATGCCTCCTGTGACCGCCTACTTCCAGGCCACTTCAGCGTTAAGTCAGAATGATAGAACAAAGCTAAAATGGTAGAGTGCCTGAGAGGGATGAGTAGAGAAACTGGGACAAAGGCTTTTAGTGTGTGGAATCGTGTGCACGTGTGAGTGGCCAGCATAAGAATGCTCAAGGCAACGCTGCTGATCCATGTCCCCAACATCCCTCAGTAATATTGGTGAAACTTGATGACTCAATTCTGCTGCCTGGTCTTGAGGGCATGACTGTTATGTGATAAGTGCATTTGAATTTACTGGAAGTTCTTTTTTCTAATTAGAAATGGATAACAGCTTTCTTCTGTTTTTGGATTTGATTGGCTGAGTGGCATTCCAAAAGTGGCCTGAAACATGCTAAATGATTAGCCAGCATATACTTGCACTTGGTCCTGAATTGCATAACAACACATTTTGCAATGCAACAACATGCAAAATCTTGCATAGCTAAAAGCGAACAGCCAAATGCACGTATGCCCGATTTTAGATATTACAAGTAACGTGTGTTACGAAATCAGATTACTTTTTTTCAAGAAACTAAAGTAACGCATTACTTTTAAATTTACAAAAAAATATCTGAGTTACTTTTTTAAATTAGTAATGCATTACTTTGTTTTCCCATTTATTGACTGACAGCTTTCCTGTCCCCATGTTGAGAGAAATTTAGTGCAGAGGAATTGTTAACGTGCGCTGTGTAAACATGATGGTTGCTGTAGTTTTAGACTAAATAGTTCTAGTTCTAGACTAAACAGATTCATTATTCCTCATAATTAATAAAAACAGTGAAAACTCAAAAAAATATTATGCAAAATAATTAAATGTTAAAACAAAACTGTGTAAATGTTTGTACAGTAGTCAACATTTGAAGTGGATCAAAACCTTTCATCAAAGTTGTTCAAAAACCTAAAACCAAAATGTGTTCGTGTTTTAGGACAACTTTGATTAACTTTTCTGATCCACTTCAAATGTAGACTACTGTATTTAATCTCATTTTATTAACCAGTGTCTTTGCTGCTGACCTTCAATAATCCAATTCAACCACACAAATTAAGCAAAAATTATTTTAGATATAACATTTGTGTTTCTTTTTTGTGATTTTAGCTTTTTGACTTGACATTTCCTTCAGCCTGGAGCATATTCATTTCAGGGAGTAACACAATATTGTAATGCATTACTTTTAAAAGTAACTTTTCCTAACACTATATGTTTCTTGCCATACAGTCCAAAAGACAGTCATTTTACTGAATCATTTGCAGCTGTTTCACACATCAAAATAGTAATGATACAATTCAGGCAGAAAACAAAAAGACCACTGGATGATTTGCAAATGTCTACTTTTGCTTATCAACTTGTGAATGAGGCAATGACCAGTTGCATAACAGTATCAAAAAAGGTGTATCAAGGAGACAATCAATTGGAGGCTTAATTGTGCCCCAGAACTGATGAAAAGCAAGAAACACCCCTGCCTCCACATCGATAATTTACATAATTACATATTCTTTGCATTGCCAAAATAGCTTAATCATTGTTATCTAATGATAACTTTTTATAGAAGCATTCATTCTCTGTGTTTTGAGTCACGTTTCACTAACTCTCTCTGGAGTCATCAAACGTTGCCCAGCAACACTTCTTTTTTAGATGTAAGGGAAGCATTACTGACAAACAAATGAACACTTTGTGAGCTCAGTAGTGCCGTTGAAATTGACATAATATCTCAATCTGCGCTGTATACAAATATCAGAAGACCTGTGGGTATAAAACAGGGATTATGCAAAAAGGCTTTAGATGTAATATATGTAGGTGTGGCTTATGTGCCTCCTCAAATCACCTATGGCATGCAAATATTCTTATTTAGTACCTGCACCTGTGAAGAGGTTGAGAGGCAATCCTGCTTTATGGTTTAATTTCAACAATATACTGACAGAACCAGGACATAATGTTTGCACAAGAAAAGGACCATTTAATATTTGCGCATTCTTGGAAAACACCACAATCAGCATGAAAAAACAATGGGGACCTCTGGGGACTTGTGAAGAAAGGATGGGGACTGCATGGGGAGAAAATTCTAGATAAGTGTCAGGCTTTGCAAAAACTATCAGAGCAACTGAACATCCAATGTTAAGGTATTGTGAATTATTTCTCTACTGTATTACAGAAGAATTTCTAAGATGTATTATTATTTGTAGATATTTCATCTATTTCAGGGTGTTTTTTTCTTCTAAAAAGCTGAATATGTTTTTAGAAATTTGGCATTTTTAAAATGTAGTTAATTTGTTCTTATTACTTATGCATTTAATTATTGAATAAATTTATCAGGCACTGGTACTGTCTGAAAAAAATGTACTATGAAATCCTGAAATGTTGCAGGAAACAGTTTTCTCTGTAGAAATATTTTTCCTGTTGGGGAAAACAAAATTAAGCAAATATTTTTTCCATCCCAGATTAGTGTGATTTGGTTGCTCGAGGGAAAATAAATGAAACAGTGCTGTAAGCAAGGCATTTCCATATGCAGAGTAAATGTTGTGGTCTTAAAGTACATGATGTAAATATCATGGGTGGTAAGATGCTGTGAACGTTGCCCGGTCAGGTGCACATAACGAGTCTCACGAGGCCAAATCATGGAGACGGAATTCTTCAGAGACTTCCTCGTAGTGGCAGAAGCCCTAGTATTTCCCTCGAAAAAAACAGCTTGGCCTTTCTGAGATTTCTCACCACTCACTGAACTCATCTGTAATTCACAGAAATTTGTATCAAATATCCATTTACACTGCTTCATAATATATTGTTCCTCTCAATATGTCTTTCGTTCTCTTCCAGTCCATGGCACGCTCCAGATGCAATGGAAAGATCCTATGTCTTTGTCTCTTGCCTTGTGTGATGGTAAGTCACCTGTTGGTGTACATCATGGTGTCCATATTTGTAGCCGTCTCCTACTCCCCTCCTCTACCGCAGCTGCCCCTCCATTTCATTGCCACTGGAGTCTCCACAAACTCGGGAGCTCTTGCATCCCATCCAGTTCGGCCCTTCTGGAATCTCAGACTAGAGGACGGGGCACTGTGGAACCGCCTCCAGCACATTTGGGACAGAGAGCACAACCCCATATTGAGAGGTAACGGAACAAGGTGCAAAGGTCAAAGCCTTAAAGCAATACATCTGCAAGAGACGGGTAAAACTGGTGCCTGTGAACAAGACGCGGCTTGGGCGTCTCACCTGCCTGACTTTAACACCCTTCCTGATCAAATGAAGGATTTTGTCCTGTCCATGCACTGCAGGCATTATGCTATCCTTGTGGACCAACCCAACCTGTGTGCTGGGCAGAAGTCTACAACACCGTTCCTTCTGATGGCAATCAAATCGCAAGTCGGGAACTTCGAGAACAGGCAGGCCATCCGAGAGACATGGGGAAGGAGCGGCTGGATCCAAGAGGACAGTGGAGGAAGAAGATGGTTAGTACGCACTGTCTTCTTGCTTGCGAGGCAGGACACAGAGACAGGGCCTCATCCAGACCTGAGCGCCCTGTTGAAGTTGGAGAGCAGCACCCATAAGGACATCCTCCTGTGGGACTTCAAAGACACTTTCTTCAACCTCACCCTGAAGGATGTCCTTTTCTGGGACTGGCTTTCAAAGCATTGTTCTCATGTCCACTTCATTTTCAAGGGAGATGATGATGTGTTTGTTAGGACTAAGGCTCTACTGGACTACTTAAACCATGTTGGAGTACAAAAGACGCATGGAAATAAAATGAAAGAAAGGAACGATTTTGTTGCGGGGGATGTTATTGCCAATGCCTGGCCCAATCGGCAACCTGATACTAAATATTACATACCCGAAAGCTTCTATAAAGGAGCGTATCCGGCCTATGCAGGAGGCGGAGGGGTGGTTTACACTGGTGCTTTGGCTTTACGTCTACAGGACGTTTCTCGATGGGTCAGCTTGTTTCCTATTGACGATGTTTACTTAGGAATGTGCCTTCACAGACTCGGGGTGTCCCCCACTCATCATTCAGGTTTTCTTACCTTCGACCTTCCAGAGGACCTGCGGGAGAAGCCGTGTGCGTATCATAATGTTCTCCTAGTACATAAACGCACCCCGAAAGAAATGTTAACTCTGTGGAAGGAGCTACAGGTTCCTCCTCAGGAGTGCTAGTGTACACTTGTTCATGAATTCAAATGAAGGTAAAGGATGCCGCGGGGAAATGGACTTCAAAGATATTTTCATATTTACCACAAGGTATTTTCATGCCAGTTGGGCATGTTAATTTGCATACGAGGCCCTAATTTTTCTGTGATGTTGGGCTGTGCTCAGAGCTGTGCGTGCAGTGGTTATTATAAGGAGATCAAATTGGAATGGCAAGACAGTAGACGAGCTAAAAGTAGCATACAACATGGTTGACTTCGTAAGACGGGGTTCTTGGTAGAATGGTTCTTGTTCTATGGGAATAAGCATGTGAAAGAATATCTAGTGGACAATTGTAGAGTCTCATGTTGTCGTTGTTGTTATTATTATTTTAAAGGATTTAGAAGTTTGTGGCCCAAACACCAGGAGTTACATCATAATGGAGTGAATCAAAAAATGTTCATCAACATCATTCAGCGTTGTATTAAAAAATCTATGCTACTGGTTCAAAAACAAAAGCTTTACTATTCTATATGAAGCGTTTCAGAGAGTTTGTAGAACTTCCTGTTATTGGACTGTTATTTTTACACTTGGAATGTATATGCATTTTCTGCTCTGTTCAGTGTCACATATGTGTCATTTTTTCTCGTTAGCGTAAGAATTCCTGACGTGAAAACAGCTGGAAAGAATGATTCAAAAGTATCTGGAGTTCATTTTGGAGATCTTGGTGTACAAGTGCTTCTCAGCAAAATGATCTGGATGCCTGAAAACCCCACAGACATTGTCATCTGGTTTAGGCCTTGTGGGCCTAATTATAGCCTGGTGTTGTCGGTGGCATAATCTGAATTACAACAACAAAACATTATAATGGGAAATAATGAATGACAATAATGAACAATGGATGATTTATTTGATCATTTATCATACAATTGATTTACATGACATTATTTAGATGTTTGTGCATTCATCTGTTTCATGAGCTTTATTGTTTGTTTCACTTATTTTAATGTTTTCATTTGCATCTCTTGTTAGTGTGTTTAATATTAATAATGGAAAACTGTTCACTTATTTCACTGTTGTCCTCCAAATTTATGTTAGTAATAATCATGCCAAATGAAGCTTGTATTTTCTTAATTATGTTATGTACAGTCAGATTTTGCAATGAAATCTGTTAATCACTATCACTTCAACTGTTGGTGTTTTTTATTTCTCCAAAGCAAACAATTATTGGGTTGTTTATATCTTAATATATAATCATTACTACACTTACAGTGGTTATATCATTTGTTTGAATTTCAAATTTAATTGTACTAGGCCTACTCTGCGGGTAGGTGCAGCCCATAGCAAACTTGTAAAACAAATTTATAAAAGTTAACAAGTTGAGAGATTTTTAGTTTTCATGTCTCCTTTGGAACATTGGCTGTAATATCTAATTTGGCTGTATCTTTGCTTTGTGTCTTTCTAGGGAGTTTCTTCTCACTTCAACTTGCTCTTTAGGGAGTGTGAGGCACTATTTTCTGCAGAGTTATTTAGTGCCATTTAAGAATAATAATTGTGAAAAGAAAAGTGCTACACTGAACTGAAAATGTTTCTCTCTTCACGTTCGTGCATCTAATATTTATAAATTAAAGTACTTACTTTCCAGGTAAGTTTTAATTTGAAAATATTAATTAATTTTGCAATCTAAAACATTTAACAACATGGGATATAAAAGCCAGTTATTTATTACAACATTTACTACAGCATACTGTTACAAAAAACGCTTCTTGCCACAGTACTGTTATACACAGTGTTGGGGGTAACGCATTACAAGTAACGCGAGTTACGTAATCAGATTACTTTTTTCAAGTAACTAGTAAAGTAACGCATTACTTTTTAATTTACAAGAACAGTATAAATGAGTTTTATAAATGAGGATAGCTGCCTGCTATATACTGAAGCAAGTCAAAACTGCATAGAGATTAACGACCTCCAAATTAGTAGGTGGCGCTGCAACTCCATCTTTGTCTATTTAACCCGGAAGTTGTCAGTGCAGGACCGCGTTCATCATACGATTGTCTTGTTGCAGTAGTGCTAGTTGTGTTTTTTTATGATCAAAAAATTACTAAATAATGTCATAATAACAACGCGCACAGTATAAGTTAGCTTTGAGATGATGTCGTCTTTGTACTGTTGATATTACGTAAATATTAACCGGTTCGCCGTGTCATAATCAACTGAAGTGCAGCAAGACACATATAAATTGGCACATTTAGTCCGCGAACAGACCCGATATGGGTTCATCAAAGAAACACAAAGAGAAGGAGAAGGACCGGGATCCAGAGGACCGGCACCGTGAGCACAAGAAACACCGTCACAAGGAGAAGGACCGCGAGCGAGAGAAGAGAAAGAGATCCCGCTCCAGAGAGAGGAGCAGCCGGGGAGCAGAGAAAGACAGGAGCGGTAAAGCAGAGAGGAGCAATGCGGAGCCGAGAGTCAAGAAAGAGAAGCTTGATCCTGCTTTCGAGGACAACAGCGGTCAGTCATCCTGTCCACAAACTTTAGTAGTTACTAGAACTTTGTTGACTTGCTGTTCTGCACCACTGTCATCAAAATATACTTTAGAAATATTATGAAAGCGTGTTAAACTCTGTGAAGGAGATCATCTCATTGTCCCTCATGAAAGAATCTCTATGGCTTTGATAGAAGTCTTTGAGTTGCTTGGTGCTCATGTTTGTCAACATCCTGTTTTGCAGAGCCAGGTCCCAAATCTGCCAGTGGTGATGCTTCACTCAGCATTGAAGAGACCAAGTATGTTTTGTAACGTACTGTTATTTGTAATGGGAAGGGAAAATGTAGTACAGTTAAATAAATGTATATTTTGCTAAACATTATTTCTCTTTGTTTTGCAGTAAACTGAGGGCCAAACTAGGTTTGAAACCCCTTGAGCTCAATGAAAGCAAGAAAGGTAAGAATTTGATGACCATGTTACATCCAAGTGCTATTTTATACACAACCATTCATCAGTAAAAATGGTTTTGTTCACTTGTAATAATTAGAAAGCAACATTCAGTCAGACATTCAGTACTGAAAAAAATTTATCAGTTTACAACAACAACCTTAATCCGCACAACTGTTTTCAACATTGATAATAACAAGAAATTACTTCTGAAGGATCATGTGACACTGGAGTAATGGCTGCTGAAAATTCAATTTTGCGTCACAAGAATAAATGAGATTTTAAAATATATTCAAATTTAAAACAATTATTTGAAACTTAATATTTACTATATGTTTGATCAAATAATTTCAGCCTTGTGAGCATATATGAGACTTCTTTCAAAAACATTAAAATGATCATACTGACCCCAAACGTTTGAATGTTAGTGTACGCGTTTAATTGCTTTGAATGCAACATCTTATTTGATGCTTTCCCCCCCCTAAATCTATACTTGTTTGATGAAATCTCAGAGGCTGGAACCAAGGAGGAGCCCCTCCTGGCCGAGGCCATCAATCCTGTCCAGATCAGACAACGGGCTGAGATGAGAGAGAAACTGGCTGCTCTTAAAGAGAAGCGTCTGCTCAATCAGAAACTGGGGTAGGAAGTTTTTACCACCTGCAAAAGATAACAGAACTTCTACTATTACAGTTCCATGTTAGTCAAACTAAATCAAACATTAAATCTTACTAATATCAGCCTATCTTGCTTTTTTGCGTCTTCAGGAAGGTGAAGGCACTTGGAGATGAGGAACCATGGCTGGACGACACAGCTGCCTGGGTTGAGAGGAGTCGCAAACTAGCCAAGGAGAAGGAGATGGCGGAGAAGAGGGTGAGGATAGAGAGAAGAGACAACCAAATGACTGGCTTTATGTTTCGCTTGACCTTTAGCAGTCTTTTTATTTTGTTTTCTGTGCAATTCCTTTCTCAACAGGCCAAGCTCCTAGAGGAGATGGATGAAGAGTTTGGTGTGAGCAATCTGGTTGAGCAGGAGTTTGCACAGGAAAAGAGGGTGTGTGACCTTACTGATGCTTTCTTGTTCCCCTCTTTCTCAGTCACAATCCCCCCCCAGGACAATATTCAAAGCCCCTCTAAAGTATTTCTGGTACTTCTGATGTAATGCCACAATTACTCATTTTCAGATATTTTTTATTTACACTAGGAGTGAAAATATTAAAATAATAAAATAAATAATTATATTATAATATACAGCGTTGGAAAGGCTACTTTGGAAATGTAATAGGTTACAGATAACCTGTCAAGTTACCTGTCATCTTTTTTTATAAAAAAAAAAAAATTAGTTTAATTTACAAGATTCACAATAAATATAGAACAATTTTAACAGAAAAGGATCAAATAAATCATACATTTAACACATGCATATCAAACATATGCTACAGCGTGTACAGTTGTATAGTTACACATCCATATTAACACACATACACAAACATAAATAAATACAGTTGTATATACATATGCATATATATACACACATATATTTGTACATGCATCCACATACATATGTACCATCCCCCCAGTTAAAGAGAAGAGAAGAAAAAAAAACAAGAACAACAAGGCCAGTTAGGTGAGGTTAACTATTGCTATAGCTTTTTTGTCTGTTATATTACTGTTTACTTAGCTGAGGATGTTTTGTTCTCTATATATCAACCACTTTTCCCAGCCCATTGTAAAAGCTTTTTTTTTTTCATCTTTAAAGTATATGTAAGTTCTTCCATTAACAGGATGTGTTAATGGAAGAATTAAGTTCTATGCATTTTAATAAAAAAAATTTTTTTTGTTTTACTCACAAATAGCAATTTCTCACGAATAACACATTTTACAGATTGCCATAACTAGAAAATTGTTCACTTTATTAATGTACATGACTTTTCCATGTCTAGAAATTACACTTTTAAAATTAGTCTCTTTCATACATAGGTTTTCCAAGACTGCAGGAAACCTGGTTCTTAAAGAAAATGACCGTTATTAAGGGGGTGAATTAAAATAAGAAATATCAGTTTTTAGCTCATTTGAATATTTATTCAGTATTATTGTTTAAGATTAAGTTATCTGTATGCTCCCTTCAAAGTTTACTGAGACCCTCTATTTGGCCCTGGTCCCTTACTTAAGAACCACTGCTTTAATCCGCAGAAAAACTGATTAAAAATAGCAAAAGAAAATGGCTTTGATTATTTAACATTTTTTGGTAGAAAGGTTTCTCTCTCTTTTTTTTTTTAATATGTATGTGTTTCTTTGTGATGTGTTATATTACTATCATAGTACTGCAATATCCACTTATATGTTGATTTGATTAATCTGTTTTTACTAACCAGAGCGCATACAGCTCACGTGATCTCAAAGGGCTGAAAGTTCAACACAAGATGGACTCTTTCAGAGAAGGGGAAACGGTTATCTTAACTATAGAAGACAAAGGTGATGTAACATGATGATGCTGAATGTGGATAAATGCACTGTTGCTTTAGATGAACAAGCATCTGCTAAATCACTGACACCACCTACACACACTGTCATGGGCACACTCAAAGTTTCTCTGCGTGGGTGATTTTCACAGGCGTTCTGGAGGAGGAGGAGGACGTGCTGGTAAATGTGGGTCTGGTGGACAAAGAGAAAGCAGAGAAAAATGTGGAGCTAAAGAAGAAGAAGCCAGATTATAAACCTTATGAAGAAGAGGAGAGTGTGGATGACATGGTCATTGTAAGATTGAATCTGAAATTCCAAATTCTCCAAATGCATTTAAACCTCACATGGCCAAGTAAACACCACTGATACTTGTTATTAACCAATTAAAAAGCCTGCTTTGTGATTTCTTCTTCCTTGCATAACGTTCTTTGAATTCTTGCCAGTTAAAGCCAAAGTCTGTGCTGTCAAAGTACGATGAGGAGATCGAGGGGGAGAAGAAGAAGAGTTTCAGGCTGAGTGCTGGAGGTTTTGTGGGAGGTGAGAGAGAGCGGGAGCTGCAGGCCATCAGAGAGAATCTGCGCAATCAGGCCCAGTCTCTGGATATGCCTGCTCTCACCCTCGCCAACGAATACTACACGCCACATGA
Organism: Sinocyclocheilus grahami; assembly: GCF_001515645.1. NCBI lineage: Eukaryota > Metazoa > Chordata > Actinopteri > Cypriniformes > Cyprinidae > Sinocyclocheilus > Sinocyclocheilus grahami. The sequence goes on from NW_015506375.1 coordinate 245,514, forward strand.
GATGGTGAGAATGTGTTTGTGCACTGGGTTTTGAATTTGATTTCATTCTTGACTAACGTTCATTTTTTTGACACTAGGTGGGCTTTAAGAAGACCAAATGCAAAGTCAAGAAAATCAGGAAGAAAGAGAAAATACTCAAGGCTGATGACCTCTTGGTGGACAAAATTCGAAGCTCAGACTTCGGCTCCAGGTAAAGCCTTCACACATTTGCTGTTGAATACTCCAGCAACACCAGTTACTTCAACCCAAAACCGGTTCTGGCACTCAGGTCTCGAGGTCGAGGTAGAAAGCATGCAAATGAGGAGGAGGGGGCAGAGCTTGGAGATGTTGCTATGGAAACCAGCAGCAAGGCCAATGATGTCCTCCAGCAGTCAGATGACATTAGAATGGCCGACATGGACATTAGTGATGACGGTAAGAGAGAACTTTTTCATGTCAAGGTAAGACCTGTTTTTCTTTTCTTTTTTTTTCTTTTTTTTTTTTCTTAAGGCATCTGTTCTTCACTTTGAAATTCAAATGAATTGCATCACTATTCTCTGCACTCACATGCTTTCTCCTTGTGTCTCTCAGAGGACTTCACCCCTCCAGCGCCTACTGTATTAGAAGAGGATGAAGCTGAGCAGGAGCTCCAGAAACAGCTTGAGAAACAGAGGAAACTCCGACAAAAACAGATGCTCAAAGACTCGGGAGAAAAGGTCAGCACTTTTCATTCCTTAAGTGTTGCTTTGGCAATGCAGCATTTTATATTTTATTTATTTATATATATATTTATACATATTTAAACATATGCACTACCAGTCAAAAGTTAGAAATATTTTTACTATTTAAAATAACATGTTATAATTTTAACATGTATTTTAAAATGTAATTTATTCCTGTGATTTTCAAAGCTGAATTTTTAGCATCATTACTCCAGTCACATGATCCTTCAGTAATGCTCAAAAAACATTTATTATTATCATTGTTGAAAACAGCTGAGTATAATTTTTTTTCCAGGTTTCTTTGATGAATAGAAAGTTCAGAAGAATAACATTTATCTGAAATAGAAATCTTTTGTAACATTATACATGTCTTTATCATCACTTTTGATCAATTTAAAGCATCGTTGCTAAATAAAAGCATTAATTTCTATAATCCCCCCCCCCCAAAAAAAAAAAATACTTTATTTGACATTTTAATGACAAGGCAACCAAAAAAAAAACAATTATACTGACTCCAAGCTTTTGAATGGTGTAGTGTGTAATGTTACAAATGTTTTTTTATTTCAGATAAATGCTAATCTTTGGGCTGTTCTATCAAAGAATTTTGAAAAAATTTACTCAACTGTTTTAAATATTGATAATCAGCCTATTAGAATGATTTCTGAAGGATCATGTCCCACTGAAGACTGGAGTTATGATGCTGAAAATTTAGCTTTGATCACAGAAAATAAATAATTTAAAAATGCATTCAAATAGAAAGCAGTTATTTTAAATAGTAAAAATATTTCACAATAGTAGTGCTTTGCTGTATTTTGGATCAAATAAATGGAGGCTTGGTGAGCAGAAGAGAATTATTTAAAAAACATAAAATCTTACTGTTTAAAAAACATTTGACTGGTAGAGTAGATAGATAGATGGATAAATATATTCACTGATAATGTGTTCTATTCTAATCTACTAGATCAAGTCAGTAAAATTACAAAGTAAAATGTAACCAATTGCTACTTTTAATACCAGTAATTACAATAATTTGAATCTGTGTTAATCCTATGTTCCATAATACTTTTTAAATTATTAACAATATTGTTTATTCGGCTGTTTCTTTTGTATCTTTCCCTGTATTGGTGTTTTCAGGTGGTTCAGCACATTAATCAGTTGGTGAAGACGGGAGAGGATGACAGCGACTCAGACAAAAGGAACAACATTGTCTTTAATGCCACCTCTGAGTTTTGCCGCACTCTTGGAGACATCCCCACCTACGGGCTGTCAGGCAACCGAGAGGACCAAGAGGATATTATGGTACGCACTAGGGTTGTGCGATTAATCGAAATCGTCATAAAATCGCGATTTGAACTTGCGCGATTTCTAAATCGCTTTATAGCACGATTTTCCGCGCCACCGACCTCCCGCAGTATGCTATCCGAACCATGAAATGTCCATGAAAGATTGTATTACTGTACTGTGATAAGAGAATCACAATGCTGAAAAAGCATTTTCAGAAACGTTTGGTTTTGAAATCAAAATAATGGACAAATGTTGTGTTTGTGGTAAACAGCCGCAGATCAGGAGCGGACTGCAAACGCGTCCTGTGCGAAAGCAAAATGAGTCCGTGCTGCTTCTGCACCGCATACACGTACTGTATACGCACTGCAGACGGAGTACGTGTGAACTTGGCGCAACAAATCTAGTTCAACATCTGAGGCAACGTCACAAAGAGCTCTATGACCAATGCATGGCAAAAAAAATCCCTGGACACGGGAATTATATTTATTTTTCCTGCCATAAGTCTATTCTAGAAACATTTTGTTACACCTTTACTTGGTGATTATTTTGCCTTATGTCTGTTCTAGAGACATGTTACAGCATTTTGATAAAGCTCTAATTGGTTTTCTTTTGGAAATATGTTTCAAATTCACACTGACTGCATTAATGACTGTAAAGCATGTCTGTGTGTGTCAAAATTGTGATTAAAATCAAAATCGCAAAATTGATCAAAGAAATCGCGATAGGTTTTTTTTGTCCATATCGCACAGCCCTAGTACGCACCATCCCAACCCTTTTCTCACTTAAGATAGATTGTTTCACTTGCTGGTATTAAGTGTGTCTGTTCTGTTTGGGTCATACAGGACTTTGAAAAGGACGATGAGAAAGAAGGAGCCGGACAGTCAGACTCTGATATGGATGACAACGTGGGCTGGAGCACCGTCAACCTGGATGAGGAGAAAAACCAGGCAGATGTGAGTCTTCCGCTCTCCTCACTGACAGCAATTCAGTTGGACTGTGAAACCTTTACTTCAACGTGATTTTTCTGCTTACTGTTACAGTTCTCAACGACCTCCACGACTATTCTGGATGAGGAGCCCATTGTAAAATCTGGTCTTGCTGCCGCTCTACTTCTGTGCAGAAACAAAGGTGAGATATCAACCAAATCTGATTTTGAACTGAACAGAATGAGCAATAATGTCTAATTTATTTTTAAAAAAAAACATTCACTTAACTCTTTCAGGACTGCTGGATACACAGATGCAGAAGATGGCTCGTGTCAAAGCCCCAAAAGCAGCTCTGCCAAATGATAACTACTGCATCGAAGACAAGATGTAAGTAGATGTAACAATTTTCTCCAGTGGTTGTTTCTTTTTTTTTATTTCTTTTTTTTTATCTAAAGTGTTCCCATTTCCTGTTCTTTCCACCGCAGGAATATTGATGACAAGTACAGCAGGAGGGAGGAGTACAGAGGCTTCACTCAGGATTTCAAAGAAAAGGATAACTACAGGCCAGACATCAAAATCGAATACGTTGACGAATCTGGTCGCAAGCTCACTCCTAAAGAGGTCCGTGCACATGTTTGTTCTCATCCAGTCACATCATTAGATGGCTTTCCTCCTCCTGAAATGCAGCGTCATTTGTTGTCCTCCAGGCTTTCAGACAGCTGTCCCATCGTTTCCATGGGAAGGGCTCTGGCAAGATGAAAACGGAGCGGAGGATGAAAAAGCTTGAGGAAGAGGCGGTATGTTGTTTTTTTTAGATCGCCAAGCGTATTATATCATGAAGCACCATTACCTGACACACTAAAATCATAAAGTCTTAACTCACGGGTCTAAGTATGGTCATAAAAGTCATGTGACTTTTTGCATGTTTGACTTCCTGTAGCTGCTGAAGAAGATGAGCAGCAGCGACACTCCTCTGGGCACCGTTGCTCTTCTGCAGGAAAAACAGAAGTCCCAGAAAACTCCTTATATTGTGCTAAGTGGCAGCGGAAAGAGCATGAACGCGTAAGTATTTGCTCACGATTTCCATTCCAGCTATTATTCTCCATCTACCTTCTGTTAATTGTCTTTTCATCTTCTTTTCACAGGAATACCATTACAAAATAAATCTGTATACTGTAACCAAACAACAGGTCTTTCACACAAAATCTACTAATTTTAGCTGTCTTTTAAATGAATAAAGTCGCAACTAGTTAAGTGTGTATATATACAAACATTGTTTTGTGTGTAAATTCATACCCTTGATTTGATTTCTTGATTCATACAATTTTCTGTAGAGTTCTTTGTGTGTCCCCCCCATTAAAAACTGTTGCATTGAAGCTGGTCTAATATTTATGTATTGCAAGCATTTGGGTTTGTTTTGTAGGTGTTAGTACTGATTACAGATGACTGTAGGAGTATGCTTAAAAGATGTAACTTGTTAGACATTAGGTACATTCAGGAGTTCTTTAGCTGGCATTTGCACCACTGTTTTTGGCCCTACCAGTACTTTAAGTACCAATATCACAATGGTATTACAGGTGCATCTCAATACATTAGAATGGCGTGGAAAAGTTCATTTATTTCAGTAATTCGACTCAAATTGTGAAACTCGTGTATTAAATTCAATGCACACAGACTGAAGTAGTTTAAGTCTTTGGTTCTTTTAATTGTGATGATTTTGGCTCACATTTAACTAAAACCCACCAATTCACGATCTCAACAAATTAGAATATGGTGACATGTCAATGAGCTAATCAACTCAAAGAGCACTTCATGTTTCCTTCTGCTGACCATCTTTTAGAAGATGCTGATTTCATTTTCCAGCAATATTTGGCACCTGCCCACACTGCCAAAAGCACCAAAAGTTGGTTAAATGACCATGGTGTTGGTGTGCTTGACTGGCCAGCAAACTCACCAGACCTGAACCCCATAGAGAATCTATGGGGTATTGTCAAGAGGAAAATGAGAAACGAGACCAAAAAATGCAGATGAGCTGAAGGCCACTGTCAAAGAAACCTGGGCTTCCATACCACCTCAGCAGTGCCACGCCGAATTGAGGCAGTGATTAAAGCAAAAGGAGCCCCTACCAAGTATTGAGTACATGTACAGTAAATGAACCTACTTTCCAGAAGGCCAGCAATTCACTAAAAATGTTTTTTTATTGGTCTTATGAAGTATTCTAATTTGTTGAGATAGTGAATTGGTGGGTTTTTGTTAAATGTGAGCCAAAATCATCACAATTAGAAGAACCAAAGACTTAAACTACTTCAGTCTGTGTGCATTGAATTGATTTAATACATGAGTTTCACAATTTGAGTTGAATTACTGAAATAAATGAACTTTTCCATGACATTTTAATTTATTGAGATGCACCTGTAGATGCTGCATTGCCATTTAACATGGAACAGAATCTCCTGAGTTTTACCCAATTTACACTGATACTAGTGAGTTTTAGACAGCGGACTACACAAAAAATTTGCTTATCAGTCGAACAGAAAAAGAAGCTTCAAACTTTTTCTGAGTTTTTTTGACCGTGCAGGTGGTGATTCTCTCATTGTCTCCGTTGGTAAAGCACACTAATTGTGTATCTAAAAAAGCAGTAAACGGTGTCATTTCAACACGGCGAAACACATTTGAGGGTGTGTGACCCACACCATGTATAATTGTTAATAAAGAATAACAATTTGGTCCCTCAGTAAATTCTCTTTGCCACCTTGAAGAATTCTCAGTTACTTTAAAGGGTAGACGGCCGGGAAGTAAGAAAACACAGTCAAATGTATCCTCAATATTTCAATTTATTCATAGAAATACAGATATTATATAGGCATATGTCGAGGGGAGTTTCATCCTCTTAACCAATGAGGATATGAATAACATACACGTAGGATCTTTGGCCAAGAACATGTGTTTATATAAAATGGCCACATGTACAGAAAAACATGGACATATTAGGAATAGACTTTTGCGAAGAATGCTGAACTGTCTTCATGGTTTCATCACAAACTCCTTTACCCTTGTAGTCCTAACATTCATGTCCTTATTTGGGACATTTGAACCAAGAGAAGCTAATGTATACATTTAAGCATGCATACTTCGCATATAAGTAAGACATATTTAAAACATAATATCAAGAGAGAGAGATGGATACAGAAGGGGGGATTCAGAGAGAATGCGTTGTATATATAAGAATGAGAGAGAGGGAGAAAAAGGAGGGGTAAGGCATGTCTGGAATCAACAGAAAGACAGAGAGAGTTTTCTAACAATAATTAAAACACTTTTTATGGAAAATTATGAAACTACGAGTACAGTCTTAATCTCATGTGAGTGCACACTATTCAGATGACGCTTCGTAAAAACACAACTTTAAAACTTTATTAATTAGTTGGTATAGTAATAATATACCATGTGATAAAATGGAAACAAGATGTAAAGGGAACAATTAAGAGTGCCAAACACACTCTGACGTCATATTAAAAAGTTTTAAAAGTAAAAAAAAAAATGCACATTACATAAAAAGACAAAAAATAGTGAATTGAGACAAATTTGTGACTGCAAACAATAAATCCTTATTTTTTTTATGAAGGTTTCTATAATATATTGAAATGCAACACCATACTAAAGGCCCGTTCACACCAAGAACAATAAATATATTAGCGTCTACACGGGCAATAATGTTCTGTATATAATAAGTGCGGGTAAAATTTTGTCATCTACTTAAGTTTATTGACTTCTGATTTTTATCATTCTTCAGCAGGAAAAACAAAAACGCTCTAAAATTGATTCCAACAATATCGTTCGTCTTTGTCGTTATCGTTACCGCTGTGGTGTGGACATCCCTACTGTCAGAGAGTTAGAACGACGTTTAAAACTGTATCTTTCTTGTTTATTGCCCTTGTTGTGAATGGGCCTTAACACTGTAACCTCTGAAAGGAGTGCAAAAGCCCAATATTAAATGAATAAAAACAGACTTTACCACAATCACACAGGTTTTAGTAATGTACTCTAAGGCAATGCTTGCGGGTGTTGACTACTAGCAAGTGTTGTTATTATAAAGATGCATTAAAGGCCAAGTGTATGTAAGTGATAAATTGTATTCAAATGCACATTGTTAGAGCTGTATTTTGTTTTGTATCAGCACCAAGGCACTCTTGAGGCCACTTGGTCCAGAACAGCTATAATTTCTGTCCCTTGGAGCAAATATGATGTGGGGTCAAGAGGTGCGTTGACCTCGCACTCCCAGCCGCTCAACACAGGCAGAGTCAATGATGTTGGGAGCGCTTTTACATCAGCATGGTGTCTTCTGTTCTGAGGATGGCACTTAGGATTCTCTGGAAGCGATCTGAACTTTATTCCAAGTGTATTTGGGTCTCTGCCATATGGTCTCGGTGTTGATTCATCTAGAAGAAAATGTGGAAAATGTAAAACGAGAAATGTTAATTGAGAAAATATAGTCTGGAACCAATCTCTTACCAAAGCTCCAGTGTGTTCTGTTGCGATGTTGCAAAACTGTAAGTGCATCCTCTCTCCAATGATATGCCTCATTTTCAGTAGAGAAAAGTGGATAATTATGCTGCTTATAATTATAAACCTGGAAGAAGAAATGAGTCAAGTTACTTAATGCCAACTTATTGTATTTCCAATGTATTTTCAGAGCTTGTTCAACTCAAAATACTCCTTAAATATTTAATATTTAAGTCAATATTGAATTTTATCATATATATATTTAGACATTTTAGACACAGTATTGCTAGTTCTATCATGACAACTCTCTGAGGGTTTGGATGTTAATGTGTTTGGTCTCTGCGGAATAGATCTGCTATGCTGCTGCTGCTGCGGCAGAGCAAGTACCGAGACTTGCTACTTCCAATGCATCCACAACATGCTGTAAGCATGTAAGAAATACTGCTGCTGCACATATAACATATATGAAAACCCCCATATATAGCATACAAGAATCACCCCATAGAGCAGGGGTGTCAAACTCAATTCCTGGAAGGCTGGAGCCTTGCATAATTTAGATTCAACCCTAATTAAACACACCTGATCCAACTAATCAGGCTTATTTGAAAACGACATGGTATGTGTGTTGGAACAGGGTTGGAACAAAACTCTGCAGGGCTCCGGCCCTCCAGAAATTGAGTTTGACACCCCTGCCATAGAGGATCTATACAGGTGGAGCTGGGGAAGGTGGGGAGTTTCTAAAGCACTCTGCAACTGCTACTTTGAATGTCGAATGTTGAGCAGCAAGCTCATTGGCTGATAATACAAAAAGAACCAATCAGCTGTGCCTTGTAATAAAGATGTCATTATGTCAGATTGAGTTAGACCTATCGGATTGTGCCATCTAGAGTTTCATGACAGCACTTTGGATTTATTTTGTACAGTTTTGGAAATAGTTCCATAAAGTCTATGCAGAATCAATAGACAGTACAACAGGCCAATTAAATTGGAGGAGCAGAAGTAACTGTAATATAAAGATATTTTGTATGCACAGTACCTTTGAATTTCTGTTTACAAGATCTAGGCTCTCATTCCACTGCTGTGTTGATATCAGGCCAGTATCGTTAATCCTATAACAAAATAAACATAGTGTGTGTTAATGGTTTGCAGAATGCATAAAGAAGCATTACTGAAATTGGAAATGACCTTTCTTATTAGACACACCTGTTTGTTAGAAAATAATGACTGTCACTTTGTTGGCTATGTGTAAGACTCTTTACAGGAAGAAAGACTGTTCCCTCTGAATTTTGCAGCTGAGGGTCCAGTTTTTGATGTGGACTATTGAATGATGATCCACACATATTTAGTTCGGCGCTGTCCTCTGTCCCCTCTAAAATGGGAGTTAGCAAGAAGTCTTCTCCGTGCATTGGAATGTATGGAGCCAGACTGTCCAAGTCTAACTCACACAGATCCTACAGTAAAGCACAGCACACAGGAAGGTTTTTCATAAATATGTATACTGAAATTCAGAAATTTGGGGTCAGTACGTGTTCGTGACCGACTGTTTTAAAAATTGATAATAATAATTATAAATGGTTTTGAGCGCTAAATCAGCATATTAGAATGATTTCACAAGGATCGTGACACTAAAGACTGGAGTAATGGCTGATGAAAATTCAGCTTTGCCATCACAGAAATAAACTACATTTTATATATAAAATTATATAAAAATATTCAAAAGGAAAAGTTATTTTACGTTGAAATAATATTTGACAATATTACTGTATTTTTCATCAAATAAAAGAGCCTTTTTGCAACATTAAAGTATCTTACGACGCCACATTTTTGAACAGCAGCCTAAATCTGTTTAGTCTATAAGTACAGTAATAATTCAGTCCCATTGTATATATATCAAAGTACTACGGTATTGACATCTGATACAACAGGTACTCACGCAATTGGAATTGCAGCACTCTTCTGTGTTATGTGTGATCTTTGTACAGTCATGAACTTCCTGTATGTCACTTTCTGAGCAAAAAAAATTTCATTATTATGATAAACTGGTTTTAATACTTGAAACATCATATCCTGTCATATTTTCACATGTTAATTTTACCTCTTTGGTTTAAAGCTGTTGTAGGACTATTGTGCTCATCTGATTTGGTTCTAAGGCCACTTTTGTCTAGCTGGGCTGCGGCCAGTGGAAAAGCGGCCGGCTGGGATTTTGTGAGAAGGGAGTCACGTGGCTTCAGAAGTTGTTCTGTCTGCTTCAGCAAATATGTCAAATCGGGGTGCTCCACTCCACTACAATGGTACAAAGTGAACAAATAAAAAAAAAATTAAACTTCCTTGAAAATGAACCCTTGACCTTGGCATTGCAAGTGCTAATTTTCTAACCTAAGAATGTAATTGATGCAGACGACACTCTCTGGCACACCAGTACGACTGTTGCACACCAATGACGCCTCTGTCTCTGCCCACACATAGCCACCATGTCCGTGCAGCAGCCGATATTTACCAGTCGACACCTGACCCTTGGAAAGCACTGTACCGGACAGATATTTGAACACTATTAAAAAGATAGGGTTAGGGTCTCCCATAGGAAACAAAAGAGTTTATAAAATAAAAAATAAACTGGTCATCCATTATCTTCTGGTTTGAAGTGGTTTGCAAAAAATAAATAAAACAAAATATAAATTTTTCCCTACCTGCAATAAATACATAATTAAAATCATTAAATAAAATAAATGAAAATTAAATGAAACAATACAATAAAATAAAAACAAAAAAGTTTGACTTCATAATATTTGCAATATACTTGAAAAAACAAGGTCATATGGGTTTGGAATGACACATAACACATAAACCATAATAAAACGCATTACTTAAGAAATACAAAGCAGAAAACAGATGACAAGATATCCCTCTTACAGTAAACGTGTGCCTTGCGGATTTTCTGGCAGTCAGATGGATGATAGTACTGGTACACGGATTGGCCCAACAGCTCTGTGTCATGAAAGCCAGTCAACTTCACAACCCTGAGCCGAAAAAGAGCTTCAGATATAAAGACGGCCCAAAGAGGGTGAAAACATTTCGCTTTTTGCACTTGTAAGCAGCATATATAAGCTCATACCTTGAGTGGCAGTAGGTGAACTTCATGTCTGGGCTGTGTACGCTCATAAACGTACTTATATTCAGCGCTGCATTCAGTTCAGTGACCTCTTGCATGGGCAGAACCCTGCACTGGAGAACTAGACAACTGGATCCAGGTGTGACAGATGACTGTTTCTTTCCAGTACACTGAATAATCTTCAGACAGCGAAAGCATAGATGTGAAAACAATTTGGATTGTGTGCTCTTTTGTGAATAATGGAAAGACAACAATAGATTCTTACTTTCCAAGGAGTCAGCTTCTGGTTCATCACACTTTTAATTCTGAGGAACACTTCACATTCTTGCTGTCCTCGGTTTCCTGAAATATTAGAAACCAGTCAGATCGTAAACCAGATGGCACAAATATATGAAACTTGCGGTCAATTTTTGTGTCTTTTCAGCAAGAAGTGCTCACCGATCAGTCTCGTGAGAAGGTCTTTGACCTCCATCTGATCACATGGATGCAAGAACTCAAACAAACTCCTTCCGATCAAATCCATCTGGAAGAGAAACATTTGAGATGACCTAAAAGTGCCAGTAAAGTGATTCCAAGTACATGCAATTCATTTCGTTTTAGTGTCATCACCTGGTTAATTCCAGTGTGTGTAGTTATGCCCTTAGTGGTGAAGATGACCTTGCCATTCAAAGACAACAAAACCACAAACCCTCCGAGGGCAGAATCTAGCAACTCCCTTTCATGAGATTTAGCCGATACTCCTACAATCACAACGGCCTTTAGAAAACTTGCTTTCTTTTAACCCCTTTTCTACTTTTAACCATCTTTCTTTCTACCTGGTGAAGGAGGAGAGGACTGTGTCATCATGGACAGTGCACAGGAGTCTAAGGTGTTCAAGAGATCCCTCAGGTGCAGGTAAGCAATTGTGAGACGTATGACTGACGCTTTGTCTCGCTGACCATCCATACTGGGGTCCAGAGGCAGAAGAGCGGTTAACTCCTTGAACAGCTGACTCTCCTTTCTCCTCCTGCTCTGTGCCGCCAAACGAGAATGTGCTTTTCTCCATTCTGTGCAGACCCTGTATTTAAAGTTAGAGAATTTGAATAACCAGAAAACATAAACATTTGAAATTAAGTTGTTTTGCTGTATCAGTTCTTTGCTATATCTTTCAGCATGCCAGACTCAGAATGCATAGTGCATCTACATGCAATACTGCTTTTGTCCAACAACATTTGCATTTAAATGTTTCATGGACTAGTCTTTACCATAAAGATGCAAACATTTTAAATGACATTGTTTTGGTTGTATGAGCATGCTGCTATTGGCCTGATTCTCCACTAGCGTCATTCAGAGAACGGAACATTCTAAAGCCACCATGTCCCCTGAAGACAAAGGGCAGCACCAGTGCTGATAGAAAAAGAGACGTCATGACCGCGTCACTTTGTCTTATCACTACCACGCGTAGTTGCCTGCAGCTTCTGATACAATGTCATGCCTTCTGAGAATACATCCCCACGTGCATTTACATGCTTTTTACATTCACTTTTTCAAATCTCCTTTTTTTTTTTGCCCGATAAGGTAAACAAATAAAGATAAAACAACTGCTAATTTTGGCATCATGAATCTATAAAATTATTTTATATTTTATCATTTTTGTATTTTATTTATATTAACAAGAATAACAAAAATTGCTTAAAACTGAAGGGACTTTTTGGTAAATATATTTAGGGAATATCTGGTGGCATGCAAATAATTGTCAACATTCCTCTGTATCATGACTTTTGCATGCCTTTTTGCAAATGCCCATTTTGTTGTTTGAGTAAAATGGCACTATGCAAAAGGCATGTTAACAGAAGTAATGTCATGCCTTCTGAGAATACATCCCCACGTGCATTTACATGCTTTTTACATTCACTTTTTCAAATCTCCTTTTTTTTTTGCCCGATAAGGTAAACAAATAAAGATAAAACAACTGCTAATTTTGGCATCATGAATCTATAAAATTATTTTATATTTTATCATTTTTGTATTTTATTTATATTAACAAGAATAACAAAAATTGCTTAAAACTGAAGGGACTTTTTGGTAAATATATTTAGGGAATATCTGGTGGCATGCAAATAATTGTCAACATTCCTCTGTATCATGACTTTTGCATGCCTTTTTGCAAATGCCCATTTTGTTGTTTGAGTAAAATGGCACTATGCAAAAGGCATGTTAACAGAAGGATTTCAATTTATTTGATAAAAATGCTCGTTTCCCCTTTTAACCATTTTGACTACCGATTTAAAACGGACAAATTAGTTAAAAATGAAATGAAATTTGTTTTTTAATATGTGCATCTGGTCCCAGCTTCTCAGGTTAGTTCTGAAGAATGTACTGGCACCATTCGCAAAAAAAACTAACATTCATTGTAAATTCAGCTTCAGTGGAATAATCAATATATGATATTTCAAACAATGTCTTATTCATTCAGTTATTTGCTATATCTTTCCACACAGCAGGCTCAAAATATATAGAGTGTCTACATGCAATATATGTTTTGTACAAAAACTATTTTAATTTCTCATGGACTAGGTTTAGTTTTTGGTAAATTAAATAAAGTTATGGTCTATCCGGTGGTATGCAAATAACTGTCAATTTCTTTATAACTTTTGCATAGTGCCTTTTTGCAAATAGCAGATTTGCTGTTTGGGCATTACACACATGTGCAAACATACTAAAAGGCATGATAGCAAGGATTTTGCATGCCACCAGAAAGTTCCCAATTTAAGCATTTATGTTTTTTTCTTCTGATTAAGATGAGTTCAAATGTATTTAAATAATTTAGTATGTTTGTTTTGTCCCAAATCCTCAGAATAGTTCTAATGAATTCAGTGCCACTGTTTATATATCATTGTAAATGCAGCTTCAATGGAATCAGCAATGAATGATATTTCAAACAATGGCAGACTGAATGCACAGGGTATTTGTTTTGTATTTCCATGTGACTATCATTAACTAGGTTTAGTTTTTGTACTCACCTCCTTTTCTTCTGCTCAATGAATATGTGCTTTCTTCTAGCTTTTCCATGGCACTCGTCACTCAGCTGATCCCTAACTGTTTCCAAATGCTTTGAAGTCATTTTAAAATGTAAGATGACTCAAAGTGATCATGTGCTCATGTCAGGCATGTTACCAGGTGGCGTATGGTCATGTTCAAAAAATGAGCTATTGACATACTCACAGATAACTGGCTGTAATCTCTGGGCATGCTCATGTTTATAACCACTTTCTCTGTAGAGGCCTTTAGACCCTCCCCTCATGTTCCATGTGACAGTTGGCCATTAATCACCGATAGGTTTGCATCTGTCAAAACAAGATGGTCTTTTACTTTTCTGAGAACTCAGATCTTGTTGATAATCATTTGGTTTTGAATGATAACTGCCACTCATGATTCCAGGAAAACTATGACCAGTTTAAAAAAAGAGTGTACATTCTACATTAATTTATAGCAATGAAAAAAAAACATATTTTCTTATTTCCTGTGAACTGAGTTAACTAAGATAAAGACATAATTGCCACTATCATACAAATACAGATAGTGTCAAGAGGTTGTGGCACTGGCTACAGACCAAAACACATTACATAATCCAGTAATTCAAACAAAGCACAAAAATAAATGCAGAGATCATAGTAAATATTTAAAAATTAAAATGAGAAGAAAACACTTGAAATAATCTCTTAACATTCCTGAAAACATATCTAACTTCCATCAATACAACAAATATGTCACATTTTGCAAGTAGTGCCATTTAAAAACTAGTGAACAGGTGAAGCAAAGAGTAAGTAGTTTTAACACCCAAATCAAATGACAAAACTAACAAATCTGTTGCCTTAATATGTTTGAAACATTACCTTAAAGTTACCCATTCCCCACATGGATCGCTGAAAAGCATGTTTGAGTCTGGGCTTGTAATAGTAGTCCATTGTTCAATGCTCAAACATGTAAGGATACATTTCATAGGTGGTATCACTGCAGAGGAGATCTTCATTTTCATGTCGGTCCCACTTCACTTTATCTCTGAAATGCAGATACATGCATCCATTTTTCAAAGCATTTGGGTGGCATAGAGCCATGCTGGAATCACAAGCATCTGTAAAGAAATTCAAATCAAATGTAAAAAACTACAGTGAATAATTTCCTTGCTCTGTTCTCTTTCTCCTCTAGTAAGGAGAATGAACATACAGGCAACAGTCGATGTGCCGTCCCAGTGACCTGTTGGATCTATGTGATTTATTGACATTTGCTTTCTGTGATTGGCTTGCTCTAAACCACATCTTTGTTGGCTGGGATAACGCACGCTGGTCGGACTACTTATTAAATATATATGCATGTAAAGTCTGCTAACAATTTATTTTTGTTTTTTTGCACAACACCACCATCTAAATATTTTTATATTCTGCTTATATTCGTGTTAAAAGACACATTATCTCAATAAACAGAAAATTATAGTACAATCTTTCAATTATTATATATAATATATTACATTTGATTAAAAGTTGTGCATTTGGCATTACGTCTCTATTAGATCAGCCAACCAAGAAAAGAGAAAAGCTGAGGCCAGTGTAATGTGTAATAAAGCCAGTGACGGTTCATCAGCAGGTGCTTGACCCGTTCAGACCTCCAAAAATGAGGTTGCTATCTTCTCATCTGGCGCCACTGGGATCATCTTGATGCCCGGACTCCACATTGATTACCATTCCCACCCTTTAGAAGTGTGCCACCGGAATAAACACTGTGCTGATTCTAATGTTTGGGAGTTATGCTCAGTTGTTATGATAAAATACTATAAAAATAGTGAACAGAAATTGAATTCTAAAAATTGTATTTCTTGAAGTAGCCTATTTCACACTTGGGTAAAAATGACTACTTGTGTATCATTAATTAAGTTTATTTACCTACCTCATTGTAGTAAAGTAGTTTTCAAGGTTTAAAAGATAAATTGACCGACTGATTTATTTGCAGTTGGTTTAACCATTATTCTCGTTTATTTAAACTCTGTTTGGGCTGGACTTTTTCACCTTCATTATTTCACACCTAAAATGAACGCATGGCGACCTATTCCCATCTGCGACTGTCGAGAAAGCAAACCAGAGCAGCACAACAAATACATGCTCCTGGGTGGTCGAGATGCTGTTCAGACCATGCAAATAGACAATTTCCTGTGTTGACAGAAAGTTTATTTTAGAGTGCTGGGAAATGAATTCCACTTAAGTACTTAAGTGAACAATAAACGTTCATTTCAACAACATTAGCTAAAAGTCCATTAATGGCAGAAATCATCTATATCGACGCTTGCTTCCTTTATATTAAACATATATTTGCATGTTAACATTTTTACACACACAAACAAAAAAATCGCCTCCTAAATTTGCTTTTGACAAAACTACTATTTCATTTGCAATCCTACGACGCGAAACCTTTTCACCTGCTGTTCCTATTGGTTATCACGCCAGTCAGTTAGCTTTTCCGTCGTCTGATTGGCTGAGGGGCGGGTCATTCAATTGAATGAGTAGCGGAAGTAGATTCGGAAGCTTGTGCTCGTTTTGACAGGACTGAACGCTCAATTCAGGTAGAAGTTGTATAACATGTTGTTAATAATCTCTTGGATATCGCTTAAAGAGAAACCGTACGTTCGCTATTATATATGCTAAGATAACTGGATAGTGAATTATCGCACATATGTTTGTATGGTACAGATTTACGGGATCTCATTGTCTGATTTCCAGCACTATCAAGTGTGCTAACAGTATTAGCTGATCACTGAAGTCCCAGAAGTGAAAGAGAAACTCTCTTTGTCAGTGCTGATTCACCTTTCAGCCTTATAGCCAAACGTTTGACTGTGTATGTTAACGTTTTTACATATCTAAAAGTATCTACTCAATTACTGGCATGTGTTAGCTGTGTGTGTAGAGTTCAGATGTGAATCACCAATAATAACCAGGTTATTTTGTGCTTTTGCATAGTAAGATATTTAATCATTTTTTTTGTGAATTTTCAGTGGAGAGGGATCAAGCTGCCTAAAGACTGAAATGGTGGACTCTCAGTATTACCTCCCAAATGACATCGGGATCTCTGCTCTGGACTGCCGGGAGGCTTTCAGGCTGCTGTCTCCCAAAGAGCAAATGTATGCACACTACCTCTCTCGGGCATCCTGGTACGGTGGCCTGATCGTGCTGATTCAGACGTCTCCTGAGTCTGCCAACATCTACGTACTGCTGCAAAAAATGTTCCGCGCTCAGGCGCCACAGCAGCTGGAGACAGCAGCGACTGCAGCTGGACTGAGCGCAGAGGAGTATCAGGTGAAGGAACCTGTTACAAACACCAAAGTTAACATCAGTTCTGTGTTCGTTGTCGTAACAATGTTATGTCTGTTTCCAGGCCTTCCTCGTATATGCTGCTGGGCTTTATGCAAACATGGGGAACTACAAGTCATTTGGGGACACCAAATTCATCCCCAACCTACCAAAGGTCAAATATGTCCCATGTGTGCTCTATCAGAATTTAATGTAATATCCCAAAGGTTTTAGTGTTTGATAATTCTTGCCTATTTTAATATACAGGAGAAGTTCAAGGCTCTGGTGTGGGAGAGTCTGGCCTTTAAACAGAGCCCTGGTGACATGGAGGCGCTGTGGGGCTGCTGCTGTGAGTCCCTCTACTCCCTGGAAGACAAGCTGAAACAGCTCGGTCTGGGTGAGAAGGTAAAATAAATAAAAAAAATTCATACAAACTGACTTTTGGACAGCTCAGTCTCGGGTTGGTGTTTTACCTAATAATGCCTTTCTCCTAGGGGATCTCTGCGTACTTCTCAGGGAACTGCTGCTTAGAAGACGCAGAGTTTGCCCAGAAATTTCTGGACTCCAAGGTATAGTGCACATGTGAGAGATCCGGCTAGTTCGCTGGAGTTATATGAAAACTGTGTGGAATTAATGTCACAAATAGAATATTATTTCTCTCTCTGTTTCGGCTACTCCCCTTAGGGGTTGCCACAGTGGAATCCACACATATAGAATGTTATCATTTATTTTTTGATATTAACTAGGGGTGTAACTATATATCATGTCACAATATATATTGCAATACAAAAATGCAACATTATGTATAATTCACCCAAAATGAAAATGATTTAATTTAGCATCAAATATGGTAAACCCAGGAGTAGGCCTGTCACAGTAACAACTTTTTGTTGTGCGATATATTGCCCAAGAAATAATTGCCATAAGCGATATTATTGTCATTTTAAAGACCATTTTATGCCACTGAATATATAATCATAATGTAACAGAATAATAATGCAAGAAGGCCTACACACTTCCAAATGACAACAAACTTTTAATTTTTAAGAATATTTAGGTTAGATCATGGAAATTAAGTATCAAAATATTAGATACCTTAAACTTATTTTAAAAACTATATATAAAAAAATAAATAGTAAATAAACATTTTCTAACAAAAAGTGCAAAGTAACAAGTAGAAAAAAAGAAAAATGCACAAAGAATTGTATGGAGATTTTCCATCTACAGATTTTTCCCTGACCTTTTCTCTGTAAATGAAGGGTGCACACTATTGCTAAAAAAACACAATCTCTACTTAGCAGTCAGATGTCCGTATGCACAAAGGCACAGATCCCTAAACAAGGCCATATCGTCAGATGAAACTTTTTTTTTATTTGAACTAGCACCTCATGACTGCACCACGTTATGTACGAGAAGCTGCAAAAGACAAAGGCACAAGTGGAATGTACAAAACATGGTGACATTAATTTTTAAGTAAATATAATGGGCGATATATTGTGTCACCAAAAATGATTGTGGTCATGTACATATATTGCGCGATAAGTCGATATATTGATTATTGCGACAGGCCTACCCAGGAGGTAACACATTTGATCTTCCATATTAATTAATTATTATTAATAAAATGAATTATTTAATAATATGTCTTACATAATACTGTATTTTTAGCTAAACAGAATGATGAATATTACTGTTCTGGTGTCACCATTGCCCAGTGTATGGAGGAGAACCCCTGATTTGAGCATTTTAATGAATAGTATTTTACCCTTTTACCATATGTGTTAGAAGTCATAGTTAAAATAACTCTATTTTGGCTTTGTTTCAAGTATTGAGAGTATTGTGTTGTGAGATCAGTACTGTGTATTGAATGAATTGTGACATGAGCGTTGTTACACCCCTATTATTAACACATAAAATAAATGTTACATGAAGCATTAACATAAAAATATGTTAAATAGTTATAAAGATATCTAAAAAAAATTTTTTTCTTAAAATCCTGCTTTTGCTATCATTGAAAGAATTTGATATGGCTTTTTGTTGTTGTTTTTTTAACTTTGTTTTAACCTGTGTTTTTATCACAGGGAATGAACATATTGGAAACATGTAAAATGTTAAATACCCTTTAAATAAAAGCATCTACCAAGTGCAAAAAAATAAATATGGAAAACAAATTGTTACATTATACGCATTTATTAATACATTATTTGATTAATAAATACTGTAAAAGTATTGCAACATTATTGTCCATGTTAGCTAATGCATTAACTGATTTTAACCAGTTGAACCATATTGTAACTTATTAATTAATTTACATTTACATTTGTGCATTTTGGTAGACACTTTTATCCAAAGTAACTTACATTGCATTCAAGGTACACATTTGATCAGTTCTGGAAATTGAACCCATTATCTTGTTGTATCCTTACTGACAGCAGCTATTTCTAGTATACTAGTTTACCAATAATAATCGTCCTTGTAGAACCTGAGTGCCTACAACACCCGTCTGTTCAAGACTGAAATAGATGGGAAACAGTGCTATGAAGTGCGTTTGGCATCTGCCGAGAAGGGTGAGTATACTGAGCAGTTTAAATCCAGTTTGATATAAATAACTTATCATTTCATTCTATTATTCTTCATTTCATTTTTTACTTCTCTTGACTATTTTTTCTCATTGCCTTTATTTCCTTCCCATCTGCAGACAACTGTGCTGTTGAGGGAAAGAATGAAGTTTGTTGTGGCAAACATGAATTTGAGGATGCTGTGTTCTCTGTTAAGAGGGGCGATTATGCCTTTCTTATGGAAAAAGTGTGTCAGAACTTGGAAAAAGCCAAGGTATGACAACATTCAACCTAAAAAAAGAAACACTAATTCATTGGTACTTTTGGATGTAAAAAGAATAGGATGACCTTTTAAAGAATTAGTAAAGTTTTTTGTTGTTTGTTTTAGGATTGTGCAGCCAATGACAACCAGAAGAGGATGCTGGAGGAGTACATCCGCAGTTTCACCTGTGGCTCAGTGGAAGCCCATAAAGAAGGGTCCCGTTATTGGATCAAAGACAAAGGACCTATTGTGGAGAGGTGACTGACCTATATTTAACAGACCAGGCTGTTGACATAAGCCTTAAATCTTTGGTTTCATTGTTGAGCTATGCTTATATATTCTATGCTTTTTCTGTTTAAAACATTTTTTTTTTTCATTTTTCAAGTTACATTGGTTTTATTGAGAGCTACAGAGATCCCTTTGGCTCAAGGGGTGAATTTGAAGGTAAGCCCAAATATGACAAAATGACGCCCATTGTTTTGCCCAGATTTATTTAAAAATGCATTATGCCATACATACATGCAGGAGAATGGCTTCTATAACACCTCATCTATAATTAATATATTTTTATTTTCTAATGAAAAATTACATGTTTTTGGCAGACATAAAATCAAAATAATATAATTAAAAAAAAAGCCTCATTTAAAAAAATGAATTTCTTTAAAGACGATCTTAATTAGTTTGACATGACCTTATCTTAATCAGTTATTATTATTATTATTATTATTATTATTATTGGATCATGTGGAAAACCCCAACATGCAAAAAAACCCTACTGGTTAAAAGTTTGAGATCAGTAAAACTGTTTTGTTTTTTTTAATTAATAATTTCATTCATCAAAAACAATGTGTATAATGTTAAAAAAATCTTTTAAAAAGTATCACAGATTCCACATAAATGTTAAGCAGCACAACTATTTTCAACTTCCATAATAATAAGAAACGGTGAATGTCACCCACCTTTAGAATGATTTCTGAAGGATCGGGTGACAGTGAAGACTGGAGTTTCTGGAAATTGAGTGTTGCCATCACAGGAATAAATGACATTTTAAAATATATTAAAATAGAAAACATGTATTTTTTTTAACAAACAAATGCAGCTTTGGTGAACATAAGACTTGACTACTGACTCAAAACTCAAATCTGACCCCAAACTTTTCAGCTGTAGTGTAAAACGGTAAATGACACACAAATTGCTTAAAACAACCCAGTAACTCTTGTAGATACCCAATTACGACCACAGTGTCTTTCTCTCCTCCACACTTGCCATCTTGTCTATCAGGTTTTGTTGCTGTGGTGAACAAGGCCATGAGCGCTCGCTTTGCTCAGTTGGTGAGCTCGGCTGAAGACTTACTACCAGAGCTGCCTTGGCCTCCAGCCTTTGAGAAGGACCGCTTCCTCAAGCCAGACTTCACCTCTCTGGATGTACTCACCTTTGCTGGCAGCGGCATCCCTGCAGGAATCAACATTCCAAACTGTAAGCCCTCTCATCCAACATTTTTTTTTCATATGCAGTCAGGTTTGATTTTTTTTAACCATTTATCTGTCTGTAGATGACGACATCAGACAGACAGAAGGTTTCAAGAACGTGTCCCTTGGGAATGTGCTGGCAGTTGCTTATGCCACACAGAAAGACAAGCTCACTTTCCTTGAGGAGAATGACAAAGTAAGACTGATGACTGCTGTCTGTGAACTTCTAATGAATCAAACATGTTGTAATGGAGGCTCTGAGTGGTAATAACTCTTCCTCTGTGGCTTATTCCTGTAGGACCTGTACATCAAATGGAAGGGTCCTTCGTTTGAGGTGCAGGTGGGGCTCCATGAGCTGCTGGGTCACGGCAGCGGGAAGCTCTTTGTTCAGGTTGTGAAGCACAATCAGTTTGCTGTATTGCTGTATATATGTGACTTGTGGGCTTTATGTGCTAAAAAGGGAAGTTTGGGAGATTTTTCTTGGAAGAAATGTAATTTTGTGTTCACCAAAGATGCATTATATTGATCAATACTGACAGTAAAAACATTTATAGTGTCTTTAGGGTTTTTAAATAGTCAACCTTTAAGGTTTCAAAAAGCTTTCTATAGGCCAGATTTACTAAACGGGGCTAATTAGCGTAATGTGTGGGGGGGGTGGGATTCTGTAATTCTACATTAAAGAACACAGACGCAACCAGATCATTTCCATAATGACCAGTGCAATCTACTAAGAGCAGCGCAAAAATAACTGTCCACGCCTTTTCAGCGCTAATTCTTCACTGCATGTCTTTATTAAATCCTGACAGTACTATTTTAACGCTAAAAGACAGTTTGCAATGGCGCAAGCTGTTAGTAAATCTGGCCCTAAGTTGTCTAAATTGTCTTTTTAGTAGAGTGTCTGCTATTTGAACTTGTGGCTCAAACTATCAATAGAGCAAAGTTGTATTAAGCTCAGAACATTTCATAAATAGAAATGTATCTAAGAGCAGCGCAAAAATAACTGTCCCCGCCTTTTCAGCGCTAATTCTTCACTGCATGTCTTTATTAAATCCTGACAGTACTATTTTAACGCTAAAAGACAGTTTGCAATGGCGCAAGCTGTTAGTAAATCTGGCCCTAAGTTGTCTAAATTGTCTTTTTAGTAGAGTGTCTGCTATTTGAACTTGTGGCTCAAACTATCAATAGAGCAAAGTTGTATTAAGCTCAGAACATTTCATAAATAGAAATGTATCACTGTTTCTTTTTATGTGTTTGTATTGAAACAGGATGATAAGGGAAAATTCAACTTCGATCAAACTGCTGTTCGTAATCCAGAAACAGGAGAACTGGTGAGTTTTTTTTGTTTTTTTCCCCCCACTGTGCTTTATGCTGCTTATAAACTGTACATCGTGAATCACAGTCACAAAATGGTCATTTTGGATTTCAGATCTCAAGCTGGTACAAGGGTAGCGAGACATGGGACAGCAAGTTCTCCACCATTGCCTCGTCCTATGAGGAGTGTCGAGCCGAGTGTGTGGGTCTCTACCTGTGTCTCAACAAGGAGGTGCTCAGGTGAGTCACTGAACGTTTAGTCACTTCTGCATGAATTCACTCAGCTGGAATTGTTGAGATATGGATGCTGAGCAATTTGTGCATGCGGCAGTATTTTCGGGAATGAAGGGGAGGATGCAGAGGAGGTTGTGTATGTGAACTGGCTGAACATGGTGCGTGCCGGCCTGCTGGGGCTGGAATTCTACACGCCAGAGAGCAAGAGCTGGAGACAGGTGAGATGTGGGAATGCGCAGAAATCATTGCTCTTTCTCTTGATTGTTTTCCAATCTTAACGCTATCCTGGCTATCTCGCTGTCGTAGGCACACATGCAGGCCCGGTTTGTGATTTTGCGGGTTCTGCTGGAGGCTGGAGAGGGGCTGGTTGGTCTGAAGGAGTGTACGGGGGCAGATGGACGGCCAGACGCTGTCATAACACTCGACCGCAGCAAGACATACACAGTGGGAAAGAGCGCTATCCAGAGCTTCCTCTGTAAACTGCAGGTACAGACTGTTACTGGGCTCAAATGGAACTCTAGCTTTCTGCTAACTGTATACTGCACCATATACACTAGTCTCCTGTTATTGAAATAATATTAGAATAATTATACAATAATGTGACTATATCAGTGTTATTGTAGTATAGTTAATATTTTGATTTAGTTTTTATTTTTATATTTTCCATTTACATTTTAGTAATGGTTGGTCATTTATATTAGTTTTTTTAATGTTTATGTAGTTTTTTATTATTATTTTACATTTAGATTTTTTGATTGTATTCAAGTGAAACTAAATGAAAATGAGAAAACGTTACCTTGGCAAATAGCTGAAATAAAATGTTTATTTTATTTGTTCTATTTCAGTTTGTCTTATTTCAAGTAATACATGTTTTCAAAGTGTGACTGTATCACAATGCTACTTTATTTCTCATAATAGTCTCATAATTGTGAAATATTATATATATATTATAAATATGACGATTTTAAGAGATTTAAGTTTATCTCGTAGTTAACTTTTTTTTTTTTTTTTTACTCAATTGAGCAGAATTTTGGAACAGAATTGAGCTTTAATAGTTGTAGTATTATTGTATTGTATTAATACTAATACAAATAGCCATGGTTATGTTTAGTAATACCAATTGTGACCCTGGACCACAAAACCAGTCATAAGGGTCAATCTTTTGAAACTGAGATTTATACATAAATGAATAAATAAGCTTTCCATTGATGTATGGTTTATTAGGATAGGACAAAATTTGGCCGAGATGCAACTATGTGAAAACCTGGAATCTTAGGGTGCAAAAAATCTAAATATTGAGAAAATCACCTTTAAAGTTGTCCAAATTAATCCTTAGCAATGCATATTACTATTCAAAAATTAGGTTTTGATATATTTACAGTTGGAAATTTACAAAATATCTTCATGGAACATGATCTTTACTTAATATCCTAATGATTTTTGGCATAAAAGAAAAATCTATAATTTTGAACCATACAAAGTATTGTTGGCTATTGCTACAAATATACCCCAGTGACTTAAGACTGGTTTTGTGGTCCACGGTCACAATTGAGTTTGTATTCTGATTATCTTTATTCTAAAGGTGCACAAGTCCACAGCTGATGTGGAGGGAGGAAGGGCTTTGTATGAAGGCTACTCTGCTGTGACCGCTGACGGCACCCACAATTTCCTGCGCCTCAGAGAGACGGTTCTGCTCCGTAAGGAAGCTCGCAAGATGTTTGTCCAAGCTAACACCAAAATCAAAGGTTCGTGTTTAGCCTCCCTCCTTAGTCATGTACCGAAAACTTACCATTTGCGTAGGATCAGAGACATAGTAACACAGCGACACATATACATAAGTTCATAAAGTGCTGCTGTTTGTGTTGTAGATGACGCTGTGGAGCTGGTTGAGTATGAAGGCAGCGCTGCAGGACTCATCCAATCCTTCGTCGAACGCTTCCCAGACGATGCCGAGAAGGTAGAGGCCCAGCTGCTGGAAATGACCTGCATGGACTCGTCCTGCTGGTGCTGAGACGGCACAGTGCTGTGGGAAACATCCTCTCAGACAAGTGTTAGTCCACACTGAGCCACAGCAACTTTCAGAAATGAACAAAAGGCTGCAGAGTGCACAAGGAAGGGACTGGTAATGATTATAAAACCTTTCACACGTACGAGGAAGGAAGAACCACACACACACACACACAAGTAATACCTAGAATTTTACCTTTCCCACTGATCTTCTTTCTATTTTATCTATTCACTTCTAAACAAAGGCAACTCTGATTAGTTTTAATTAGAAATTTCTATTCCCTACTCTGAATCAGACCGCAGCCCACACTTCCCACACAGGCATGTGGAAGTGCTGACAAGAGTGAACTTGCTGTGTGAGGGTGGGACTTATGTAATCGCAACACATAACACACTTTCTCAAATTACTTTCAAATGGAAACACACTCTGTGCCACTTTTGGATCATATCTAGTCTAGAGTTCATCTGCTGTTTCAGTGTTATATAGAAGAAATCTTAGCATTCGTTCTCGAGAATATAAATTCTTCACTGGTTTAAAGGAATTTTGGTTTCTCAAAATATGTTGTCAGTGTTCAGTCTGGATGGCGAAAACCAACAGCCCCTACCAAATATCCCACTGATCTTCTTTCTATTTTATCTATTCACTTCTAAACAAAGGCAACTCTGATTAGTTTTAATTAGAAATTTCTGTTCCCTACTCTGAATCAGACCGCAGCCCACACTTCCCACACAGGCATGTGGAAGTGCTGACAAGAGTGAACTTGCTGTGTGAGGGTGGGACTTATGTAATCGCAACACATAACACACTTTCTCAAATTACTTTCAAATGGAAACACACTCTGTGCCACTTTTGGATCATATCTAGTCTAGAGTTCATCTGCTGTTTCAGTGTTATATAGAAGAAATCTTAGCATTCGTTCTCGAGAATATAAATTCTTCACTGGTTTAAAGGAATTTTGGTTTCTCAAAATATGTTGTCAGTGTTCAGTCTGGATGGCGAAAACCAACAGCCCCTACCAAATAAAACCAATTATTTCTGAAGGTGTTTTATTGTCTTTTACTTTCAAAATACCAAAACATTTGTGCAATGACTTTCATATAAATATTATCATAATACAAGATGAACAATAAGACAAAATCCACTCAATAGCTCAATACTGACCATATCATAAATGAGATATTTCCATAATTGGTAAATTACATTTTACATTAGAAAAGACTCAAATGAAAAAAACAAACATCTGAGAACAGAGTTGGAGTAATGAATCCAGTCATTAATAACCAACCTATAAGAATATTAAACGCAATATAACACAAGCAAATGCTTAATAATTTAGCCCAATGAAATATCACACAACACCAGCTAAACACAATCAATAATTACCAGCAATCGACACTAAACAGGCTGATTTAGCATCTTACAAAATCTACAAACTTAAAAATAAAGGTTCTAAAAGGGGGGCTTGCAGCAATGCCATAGAAGAATCCTTGGTTCCCCAAAGAAAAAAAACTAGTTTTTTCTTAATGTGTGAAGAACATTTTCATAAACTAAAGATCATTTTTACTATGAAGAACGTATTGTGTAATGGAAAGGTTCCATGGATGCCAAAAGGTGTAATCTAGTCTTACAGTCAACATTAAATAGATTCAGTGGAAAACACCTCAAATGGTTACTGAGCTCCATTACGAGGATATTATTATTATTTCATCAGCCTTTCTTTGACAAATCAGGCATGCTGCATAAAATGCAGAATTGCTTTGACCTACAGATGTGTGACATCTGAAAAAGTCCCATATTATGAAGCCGCCTCTGTTAGATCCACTGCGCTCCCTCTGTTCAGCTTCTGGGACCTTTCATCCTGACTGGATGCCTGATAAATAAAAGGAACCCCACTCATGCCCATGCTCTGCAGGTCTTGAATCTGGGCATTAGGCGGGAGAGGCGTTAACACCCTGTCTCTCCTCCAGTACAGGCTGTAATCCTCCGGCTGGTCCACTCCAAACTTCACAGCACAGAGCTGAGCCATAGCCTCACCGTTGAGCGCAGTCTTCCACATGAGAGTTTTTACCAAGCTACTGTCGCCATCTTGAAACAGCACCTTTATAAACCTCTGTAGCACAGAAACAAAACTTGTTTTTTTTGGACTATACTTGCACAGTTCAGATAGAGTAGATGTGCTTTGTTCGACCAGTGTATCTGACCTGGTGCAATTTGTTGTCTTTCTGACTTGTGGTTTCGTTGCTCCGACGCCGGCTCCATTCTTTCAGAGAGACTCTGGCCTGGTTTGTAAGGCCGTTGAGTGGCACATCCTCCGGCTGACTCTGAATCAGACTCAGACTGGCATAGACACTTGTCAGATAGTAACCCCCTTCAAGAGAATTAATAATAAATAATTATCACAGGCTTTACAGAATGAAAACTTGAGTTTGGGTAAGAGGATAACACTCACACTCAAAGTTTACCAAATGTAAAAAAATATAAAAGTTAGGTATATATATATATATATACATATATTCATGTATTGATTAGCTGTGTAACTCAAAATTCATAACTAAATCTAAGCGCAGTGTACGTGGAGCTGTTTGTGTCCGCACCTTCTCCTGTAAGCCAAGAGCTTTCCAAAAGCTCCATCATATACTCCACCTCCAGAGAGATCTCTGGCATATTGCACAGCACCATCACATATGAGAGAGCAGGGAGGAAGTCATCTGCACCAAATTCCTGCCCTGTTTTTAAGAATATAGATTAACGTTAGATGATGGCTAAGGTAATCTAATTGTAAAAATGTGAGAAATGAGCATGTACAATTCAATATGCAATATCGACCAATATGTCAATTATCAATATGGTACCAGTATATTGTGCATCCCTATTGGTTACACCTACACGTATATACTACCATTTAGAAGTTAAGGATGAGTAAGATTTTTTGTAATTAATACTTTTATTCAGCAAGGATGCATTAAATTGATCAAAAGTGACATTAAAAACATGTATGATGTTACAAAGATTTTGATTTCTAATAAATGCTTTTGAACTTTTTTTTTTTATTAAAAAATTGTGAAAAATGCATCCCTGATTCCACAAAAATATTAAGCAACACAACTCTTTTCAACATCGATAATAAGAAATGCTTCTTTAGCAGCAAATCAGCATATTAGAATGATTTCTGAAGGATCATGTGACACTGAAGACTGGATTAATGACTGCTGAAAATTCAGCTTTGACTTCACAGGAATGAATTACATTTTAAAATATATTCAAACAGAATTTTAAATGGTAATAATATTACACAAAATGTTACTGTATTTTTGACAATTCTTACGTTTTTAAAAAATCTTACTGACCCCAGACTTATGAATAGAAGTGTATGTGCGAGAATACATCAACACATGTCAAATTAACCAATGTTATTCCAGAACTCCTTACCTGATTTGTTTTTCATGGTTTTGTAAATGAGTTTGCAGATCTGCAAGAGCAGCAGCACTTTGTCAATGGGCGAGTACGCCCGCTGCATTAGAGTCAGCTTATGCTTAATTTTCTCAATGCCCTGGGCGTCAGGAACGCCCACCTGAACCCCAAAGAGCTTCTGTGGTGAGGCTCCTTTGGCCCTTTGCAAGCTGTCCATCATTCTTTGGAAGGAACCATCTTGTTTGTGCAGGGTCCGAAGAGCCGCATCAATCTGAGGCTTCAGAGGTTTCAGCACACAGCGGAACATGGCCTTCTCCAGTGCTTGGTCTGCACACAGGAAGACATAGAGGTATTTCAACATTTAACTTGGTGAAATGATACAGACAACATTATTAAACAAAATCACACAGACTTAAATACCTTTTTCATTCTCAGTCAAAAGAGTTTCTATTGGAGGTTCCAGCTCGTCACATTCCAGGAGGAAATCTTTGGCCTGATTGATGAAGAGACGCAAATCCTGCAGCAGCTGTACAGCAGAGGTCAAGCAATGGGGCTTCAGCGCGTCTCTCTGCTGCCTCAGGAAGTCCTGTACCAGAGCGCCAAATGCCATGCGACGGTCACGAGACAGGTCCTCCACCATCCGCGCCACTCGCTTCTCTGGGGCGAAAAAGGATATGAAGGCGGCGCTCATTTTGCGCAGAGCAGACATGGACTTCCTGGGAGGTTGCATGACAGGGTTGCTAGTGCCTCCTACAAGGGGAGGACATTCGGGACTCTCCGTCTCGTCCAGGCTGCTGAGGGAACTGCTGCTGTCCAGCTCACTGAGAGACGGAGCATGTCGCTGTTCCAGCACAAGTCCTTCATCCTCTTCCTCCTCATCTTCTTCCTGTCCTTTCTGCTCCAGGATTTTTGGCTGGGCCTGAAAAACGCAAAGAGGCAGTTATTAAAAACTCAGAAATTAAACTAAAATGTCCCATAAAATCAGTTCTGTACCTTCTGAGCTTTAGGCATCTGATAGTCATCTTCTTCAGCGGTGGGAGAAAGAGTAGAGGTGACCTTGGCTTTCTTCTGTGATGATTCACAAGGTTGCATGTAGTCCGTGGCTTCCTCCACAGTCTTTTTGATAGCTTCCTCACTGGCCTGAACTGCAACAGGTGGGGTCATCTGCTTTGCAGCTTTCAATCTGGCTTTGCATTTGGCTTTAGCCAGTAACGGCGGTGGAGGTGGTGGGAGGACAGGGGGCGACAAGGGGCTGGAATTTTCAGTGGAGACACGAACCTTGACGCTGGTTTTGAAATGATGACGCCTGCGCATGGCGTTGCGACCTGGGTAGTCTTGTAGGAAAAGAGGGTTGACAAAACATAAACCTTTGCCTCCCCTGTAATCTAGCTCGCAGGGACTCCGTGTCTGGATTGGACAAAGCTCCTGGAACGGGGTGGGGTTTGGATTGATGGGCGTTGATGGGCAGTTTTGTGGGCTTGAACTTGGAGGCAAGAGTTTGTCAGTGGCAGGAGGTTCATTGCGAGGACCCCGGACATTTAAGTGGGAACTCCAGAACTCTGTTGAATACAGAAGAGCATCGAGATCAGGGGAAACATATTTTATGATACATATTAGCTGACATTTACGAATTCTAAAATAACAGTATAACCGGAGTATATCTGTTATTGGCTGATTTTAGAATTTTTTGGTAATTATTATATAAATTATTGGAATTATATTGGCCAATACTGGGTACTACACTTCCTCTATTTTACTTTAGGTTAATCTTCAATATTTAAAGTAAATATTAAGTGTAAAACACACACCACTTGCATTGTTCTTAAAGATGACACAACAGAAGCGTCATTTATACCAAACTTTACGGAAAGTGAAGAGGTACTGCAATTAGTATTAAATTCAAGAAGTGTGTAATAAAGGCGTTTTATCATTACGAGAATCTGTCCAATTCCGTTAAAAATAATAATAATGAAAATAAAATAAGTGAAAGTGAATGATTGTTTCAAAACTTCACTGATGCATCTTACATAATGAACATTCTAGTCTCTAAAGCTAACACTAAAGTAACTTGTTCACTAGCTGAGTGAGGTTGGGTAGCAGGTTGACTCTGTGTGGGCCAGTATGGAATACTTTTTGGCAAGAGCCAAAGGCTGCTATGGCAACAGAGGCTTACTTATTCCACTGAGCGGCTGGGGGACTTTGCGGGCACTGCATGATTTCAACTCATTGCAACATAGTGTGTTACCAATGGTTTGCTTGGCGACTGTTGTCCCAACTGCCTTAAGATCATTAACAAGGTCCTCGTGTAGTTTGGGGCTGATCCCTCACCTTTATCATGACCATCCTTTCCTCATAAGGCGAGATCTTGCATGGAGCACCAGACAGAGGGCGATTGATGGTTATTTTGTATTTCTTCCATTTCCGAATATTCACACCAACAGTTGTCTCCTTCTCAAAAAGGTTCTTGCTGATGGTCTTGTAGCCCATTCCAGCCTTGTGCAGATCTACAATCTTGTCTCTGACATCCTTTGACAGCTCTTTGGTCTTGCCCATGGTGGTGGGAGAGGTTTGAATGGAAGATACACATTCTATGGACTGTTTTCTTTTATACTCATAACAAGATGACATTAGGAGTAATTTCTTAAAGTGACAGGACTAATCTGTGTTCCACTTGGGCACGTAACCAATCTGTGTGAGCCAGAATTCTTGCTGGTTGGTAGGGGATCAAATACTTATTTTACTTACTGAAATGCAAGTCAATTTATAACCTTTATATAACGTGTTTTTCTGGATTTTTTTGTTGATATTCTGTCTCTATCCGTTAAAGTAAACCTACCATAAAAATTATAGACCCTTAATTTTTTTGTAAGTGGTCAAACTTACAAAATCAGCAGGGGATCAAATAATTATTTTCCCCACTGCAAGTATAAAAAACTATATTAATAAAGTGCTATATTAAAACTTTCCTCTCAAGGGACCATTTGGTTCCTTGGCAAATAGCCCCCTGAATGTTGTAGATTCATGAGTAACTTTATTCAGATTTAATCCCGAGACATGTCTTTAATAACAGTTTATCATATTATTTTAATAAGTCTGCTTATGGGTCAATAATAAATAAAAATGATAAAAAAGGAGAAATCTTTAAAAATACATAATCTATTGGTGTAAACACAAAATACTTGCACCTTAAATACATGAGTGTACACAACTTTAGTAATTTTCATTTTTTTCTTTCAAAAATCAACTTTTTGACAATGTTTTATAAACATGTTTTTTTAAAGGTTACTCTATTACTCTACCTGAACGAAATGGGCCTTTTTCATCAAATTTTTTAATGTGGGATATTTCAAATAAATATATTTAGTCACATAACATCCAAATTGATTTCTGAATTGGTACACTACTTTTGATTTGGTTCACAAAGGTATTTCAAATATTAATATTTAAAATAAAATTGCTTCACTGTTTTATAAGAAATAATAAGAGATTGAAGACTTTTAAAAAAAAAATTTAAATTTCAGCACCTTGAACATTCTTATGTAGTTTCAAGTTTGTTTTATATTGCACATTTAAAAACAGCAAGCACGGCTGACCAAAGTGCTGAACAAAACATAGAACAAAGATGACCATTCCAATGGTGAATATGTGTGGGGTAAATGGAAAACTACAGGGTGTAAGCTGCAGTCCTGTCCATCTGAGCTCTGAATTAACTGCTGCCTCATTTACTGGAGTCTCGGCATGAGCAGAGCAAGTCCAGACTGGTGAGAAAGAAGCCTTCAAGTATGCACTGGGAAGGAGCTGCTATTATCTCTGTTTTGTAATGCAGGCTGAGGTTTTTTAAATAGTTGCCTGAGCAAGATATTTTCAGGAGCTGTAACAGTATTACAGCACTATATTTAAATACAGTGGATATATATCTTTTTATTTACAACATGGCACAGTATAGTACTTTTATTTAAAAATGAGCCGCAGTCATATTGGAGACTTGAAAGCTAGAAAATGTATGCCCAGAATAATATCATTCACGAATAGTAATTCGCTAATAATTCATCAATAATAATAATAATTAGTAGTCAATAACATCGTAGTTCATAACATTAGTAGGTCTAGAGAGAGAGTACATATAAATCGTGTCTCTTGTTATTTGTTCAATAACGTAGCATCTGTCAAAAGTCATCAAACACAATCTTCATTATTAAAAAAATCCCCAAATCTGCATCTTACTCACGCCTCGTGACTGAGCACAAACTTCAATCTCTCTTTGAAGAAGGTTAATATTTTACTGTAATGTAAATGTCACATGGCACTAAAACATAGTCATAACCAAACACATGAGTCTATTTAAAAGCTACAGAGAAGAAGAGTCACTTACCTCTGTTGATCAGTCACTGTTATTCAAAAAGAACAAACTACACCACCCAAATGATCAGATCCAAACAAATGCTCTGAATTGCTTTTGGAAATGTGGAAAGTTTAGGAAATATATAAGTGAATGCTGCTTGTTATTTCCCTTTCCACACGCTTGAAAAGATGCCTAGAGGCGTCTGTATGAAACTGATTCACACTATCCATGTTTCGTCTTCCCACACATGTGTTTTCCAGGGGAGAGATCTCATAAGTTGTTGCATACCTGGTTATGCGCATGCGTTGTTGTGACAAACAATATACACGAATATAACGAGGAAAAAAATATTATATATATATATATATATATATATATATATATATATATATATATATATATATATATTTTTTTTTTTTTATATTTTTTTTTTAATCTAATTTTGTGTACGCGTGTGATTTCACATTATTTTCATATTCTATCAAATCTGACGAAAATATTTTCAAATATTATGTTTAATGACTTTCCAGCTCAAACCTGAATCTTCAACTCTATTACTTATTATGTCTCTCTGGGTGTATCCCGCTAGGTATTTCTTCCCTATGAAATTGTGAACTTTCCTTATGAAGTATAAGCCTACTTTATAACAATGACAGCGTCCGGATCCTTCCATCTAGTATTTGTACTCACACGGACTACACCAAAAGAACACCACCAAAGAGTCAGGAAACGGATATGAAGTCTCTTCACCGCGTTAGGTAAGAGGGTAGACAAAACACTTTTGTCCGTTTGATACCTTAGTGCTTCGAATTAGTTCATTAGCATTTGCCCGTAATTTGTTTTACCCATTGACAAAATTGTTTTAACAGTGAGTGAGATAAGCGATCTTTTTTTTTTGTATTTCCTTGTTTATGGCTGCTAATAAGCTAGCGCGTGGCTAGCAAACTACGCCTGTGCTAATTAACGTATGCGATTTTAATGCGTTCGAGGCTTATATGAACACAAATAGTGCGTCTTGTGGGGCTGACAGGTGCGAACATTTCGAGGAAGATGTTCAAAGTCAGCTGGCTAACAGTATGCGTGTAAATCATCGCCAGTTGTCATTAGCTAAACTCCGTGAGCTCAGCGCTTTCTAGAAACGACGGCGCAGCGCAGCTTATCAGCGCGGCCCCGCAACTGACGGGCTAGCAATTGGTTTCTTAAACAACTATAATAACTATAATGGTCGGAGACTTACTTTTTTCTTTTTGCTTGTGTCTATCGCCCCATCTACACTACGAGTGGCGCGACGAATTGTATTATGGGGCTATTCACACAGAACGCGTTTTTGTGTTTAAGAAAGCATTTAATTTAAGCGTCGCGTTTTAAAACGCAGTGTCATACGCGAGAGCAGTGTTTAAACGTTTCTAACGCTTGTTTACATAAAAAATGGAAAAGCAGCTACGTGGCTGTTCTGTTTGAACAGCTCCTTTATATTCAACGAAACTGTCTGTAAAAGAGGCGCGCGTAATTCGAATTGCGGTGTGTCAGTGCTCCTTATTAAGCTCAACCAATTCAACATGTTTGATTAGCCCGCCTTGAATTTCAGACCAGTTTGGTTTTAGAACGAATTAGGTCTTACCGCCAAAAAGAAAGAAATAAGGCTTGTTCCCTATTTTTAGGTATTCTGGGGTGCAATGGAGGACAGCAACGCAGTGAAGCTCTTTGTTGGGAATCTGGATTTGGAAACCACACAAGATGACCTAATAGCACTTTTGGCCCCTTATGGAGAAGTGGTGCACATAACTGTACTGAGGCAGTTTGCCTTTGTCCATCTGCAGGGAGAAGGGGCTGCTGACCGTGCCATCCGTGATCTGAATGGCCGAGAGTACCGTGGCCGGAGCCTTGTAGTTGAGGAATCCAAAGCGAGGCCTCTCAATTCCACCAAAGTATTTGTGGGGAACTTGTGCGCTTCCTGTTCAGTTGAAGACCTGTATGATCTCTTTTCGGCTTACGGCAAAGTGCTCGATTGTGATAAAGTAAAGAGTGAGTATGTGTATAATGCACCTGCTTTGTATCAGTGCGTATTTCTTGCCGTTATATAATGTTATGACGTGTTCTCTTGCAGCAAAACCCTCCTCATTCACAGGCTACGCCTTTGTGCACATGGAGCGCAAAGAGGATGCAGAACAAGCCATTGAGGGTCTTCACGGGACCTCGTTTATGGGGCGTCCACTTGCAGTGGAGCTCTCAAAGGTACAGCCGACCGCAAACAAGGTCCCGTGTGCCAGCTGCGGTGCACATGGCCACTTTGCAGGAGAATGCCCGATCAACAGGCCTTCAATGGAGCACCACCAGAGTCAGGCTGCAGTCTTGGCTGCAGCTGCTGCCGCTGCTGCCGGACTTCCCCTTCAGGTGCAGCAGAGTGTGCACAACTCTTTCTATAACACTGCGAGCACTGACCCAACGTTTGCAGCTCTGAAAGACTTGACCACTTCCAGGTTTGATGGCAAACCTGTCAGCGCCGCAGTCTATGGTGCCCTGGCGAGTCAAGTTTACAGTTCTGTTGCAGACCAGGTGCTGAACACGTTGACGAGCCAAGCAGCGGATGGCTACCCCACGGAAGGAGAAGCACCGCCGGGCGCTGCCGCCGTTAACCCTGCCACTGTTAGCCCTGCCTATGGAGCAAATTCCTCTCTGTACGGTGCCAATCCAGCTTATGGGACCATGGGAGGCTCGGAACCTAACCCCCAAGCCATCTTTGAAGCCGCTAGGGCACGATTCTTTGAGCAGGGACAACAAGTGCTGGCCGAACAGCAGGCAGTGACCAAATCTGACCGAGACCGAAGTCCAATACGGCGTTCGGTCCCATTACTGCCTGATCCAGTTTCCCAGCCGTTCTCCCAGACGCGTCCCAAACGACGGGCCCTGCTCCCAACACCACCTGGAGGTCCAGAACTACCTGCAGTTAAAAATGGCGACCCAATTGCAAGGTAAAGGCATCCTAAATATTTGCCAACATAATCTCAATGAAGATGGATATAAAATATTTTTTCAATTATATTTAAATACTATATACTAAAAAGTGTGTGTGTGTGTGTGTGACCCTGGACCACAAAACCAGTCATAAGAGTACATTTTTTGAAATTGAGATTTATACATCAATGTGAATAAATAAGCTTTCCATTGATGTATGGTTTGTTAGGATAAGACAATATTTGGCCGAGATACAACTAATTGAATATCTGTAATCTTGAGAGTGCAAAAAAAAATCAAAATATTGAGAAAATTGCATTTAAAGCTGTCCAAATTAAGTTCCTAGCGATGCTTATTACTGATAAAAAATTGTTTTGATATTTATGGTAGGAAATGTACAATATCTTTATGAAACATGATCTTTATTTAATATCCTAACTATTTTTGGCATAAAAGAAAAATGTATAATTTTGACCCATACAATGTATTATTGGCTATTGCTACAAATATACCCCAGCAACATGACTGGTTTTGTGGTCCATGGTCACACAACATTATTTATTGTTTTGTCAACAAAGCACATCTAAACTCTCCTTTCTCCATACCAGGTGCTATGCCGAGTACTACCAACAGTACCATCAGTACCAACAGTACCAACAATACCAGCAATACCAGCAATATCAGCAGTACCAGTACAGCTATCCACCGCCACCACCCCCTCAGATGCCCATGATGCCTCCAGGCCCAATGGATGTGCAACAGATGGCCGCCCCTGGCACAATTGCTTCACCAAGAGTGTATGAGCCAACTTCAACACACATGGAGCCCCTCCTACGCCGTCCTGATTACCTTCAGCAACACACATCTGAGTCCCCATATCGATAGCACTCACCACCTCACGAGTGTGTGCACGCGTGTTTGGTTGTGAAAATGTGTGCGTGTGTCAATTTTGGTCCTACATGACAAAAGAAACTAGAGGAAAGGGATAAATTGAATTATTACTGCTACATCAAACCCAGATATTGTAGTTTCGCAGTTATCTTTCCCCCTCATAATGTTAAATATCTCATTATGTACAGAATGTAGATGTTTACATGGCCATGAAAGTTTTGATTCTGAGCTACTCGGTTTAAGTGTTCTTTTTTTTTTTCTCCCCCGAAGTGCTCAATTACATCAGCTGTCACTTTTATAGATAAAATACTGTTTGACTTTGTCGGGTCAGACATTCTCTGAAGTCAAATGACTGTGCCTTGTGAAAATAAACCTTTTTTTTGTGTACAGACTTTTGTAAAACCAAGTACTTCAGATACAGTTTTATTAAATTCATGGTTCAAGAAAGGAGCAAGCCTCAGTCAAATATCCTAATCCAAATTGTTGTCAACATTGTATTTGGCTTGGACTGATATTAAGTTTCACAGCGGCTAGGAAGACCGCATAGTTTAGCTAGAATGTACAGAGGACCTGTGTGAAGTCTGTGTGTGTGAGAGAGTGAGAACACAATGTTAACTGATCCATTAGCTTACACATGAGCACCACAATCACATACACATCAGACCTTTTTCGTATATACCTATTTGAGTGAGGAACGGCAGGCATTTGGGCATATTAAGGTGAATCGGTACCAAACAAATCCACAAACCTGTACTTAAATGCTCTAACCACTGCCTCGCTAGTGCAGATGGTTCTACCTGCCCAGTTTGACAACATTAAAACTGATATTAAAATAATCTGTTGGAAAAGAGAGGGCAAGAATAGATTCATTGCAAAAGGGACACGTTTGTTTGTCAGTCGAGAAGCATATTTGTTCTAAATGTTTTCCATTCGGATGCCTCTATTGACTCTGAATGAGTTTGAGGTGTCGTTGTTGCTAAATAGCAAACAGAACTGGTTCTATAACCTGCCAGTAGCGATTATGCATGTTTTTGCAGGATGTAAAGTGCAAACGACTGCCATCTCTGGCTTTGCATCCCTCTCTTACATGGACCAAATTCTTGGGAGTACTGACTTATAAGTATGGGTGGAAACCTCTCAAATGACCTTAAAAGAGAATGAGGATTTTACGTTCTTTTTGTTTCTTTTGAAAGTAGCCCCATGCAATTACTATTATGTTTCACTGACCTTTTTTTGTTCACATTTACATTTATCATAGTCTTTTTATCCTTAGGGTCATGTGAATTGATTTCAGGGGCTTTGGGGTGGAAACACTTAGTTACTTGGGGATGGGGAGTGTAAAACCTGTTCAGGCCTGACATGTAGCTAGTTAAGGCAATTGGTTCTAAGAGTGGGGGGAAAAAAGTGAAGTGCTTCATACAATTGTATTTTTTATTTTTTTGTTCTTAAGGAGAAATGTGTTGTCCCAGTTCATGAGCATTTTAGGCAATTCAATTAAACATTCATGTTATGACATTATAAACCGAAAGTGTGTGAATAATTAATCCAGGTTAAAGTCCATGTATCTAGTGCTAGATGTTTCGGTCTTTTTTGAAGGGAATCTACCCAAAATTTCATAGCATCTGCAATGGATTTTTGAGGGGATGTAGATGTTATGACAGTTAAGTAGCTTCCCTTCAAATAGCCTTCAGTGCATTATGATTGAAATTGGAAGGTATGATCAAGAGAATGGTTTGTTTAATCATGTTATGTATGTCCTCTTTTCCTAGAATGCCCCTCAGGCAGTCTTCAGTCTTTCATTCCAAAGAAATATGGTGGGGTACACACACAAATCTCACGTAGCACATGTAACCCATAATTTCACCACTCTACATTCGACTTAATCTCTTCACTTAAACCTCACAGGCAAACATCCACTGTAGTGTTAATGTTCTTAATTTGATGTGTGATAGAATGCAGATGGAAAGGTGGTGGCGGTGTAGCTTTTTGCAGCACACCAGAGCTCCACACAAATGATTCTACACAGTAAATTATTTGATCTGTTTTGTATTATTATAAATAGTACATGTTTCTTGTTATTATTACTGCTGTTCCAGCCACATTCTCCCTTTTCGCTAACTACAGCTATAATGGCTCCCGGGTCTCAGGACGCCAAGTTGAGCATGACGGGGGAAGAGAATTAGCGCCCCACAATGCCTCGGACGTGCTCCCCACTAAGGTAAAGCCATTTGCCCCAACCATGCCTGCACCTCGGTTATACACTTCCCCATGATTCTAGCACAGCTGCTTAGAGAAGCTCCGATCAGGCCCACATCAGTTTATACTGACAATACAGTCAACACAATGGGGAGGGCACTTGTTTTCTGCTGTGTGGTTGGATCAGTGCTTATTGAGGGGGAATTTTGTTTTTTTTTAATGGCCTGGAGCAGTAGAATCACCTATTTCAGCTTCTCTAAATGCTCATGGTTTAGTATTTGGACACAAACAAAATCCTACTTACTGCATTATTCATATTTATAATACTGACTCTTGGCACCAAATTTTCATGATAAAAGGTTTTAGTGCCTTTGAGGTATGTTTTCTCGCAGTATGCTTTCAAGATGAGCTGGAAATAAATTTCCAAGTGTGGTTTTTTTTTTTTTTTTTTTTCAAACAATTTGAGGGAAGAATGGCTGACATTTGCCTTGGCTTGTTCTCTGGCATTTAGTCTTTTTGAAGCACTTCCAGTTGGCGAGATGAGGCGCTTCAACTGTGCTTTGAATACTTAAGAAGGGTGCAGAGATGACCAAAAGTAGGGCAATGGTCTTGTAGGTGAGTAACCAATGCGTCCAGCTCACATCCACCTCAACTTTATGCCTACTGCCACAATTTAAGCCTCACAAGATCATAGATCCCACTGCAACACTGATTTCAGTTTTCACTCTAAGAAAAGGGTCAATCTGTTTTCCTGCCAAATTTAGACTTGACTGTTGTAGGGATTACGTTTTCCTCCATTCTCTCAGGTTAAGAATTGAGCATGATTTAGTATATGTTCATAAGTAAAAGTAACATCTTTTTCAGTTTAACCTAGTAGGGACAGTCTGCTATGAATTTGTCAGAAAAAAAACATTTGGTGAGTGTTTGTTAAAGGTAAGCCTATTCAGTCACGCCAAACATTACTTAAAATGCGTTCTTGTCTATAATTAACATTTTTCGAAATCACAGTTTATTCATTCCTCTAATCTTCAACAAGGCTTTAACCTCAAATCTCATTCAAATTTTAGAACTGAGCGCTCTTTACAATTATACGTATTGATTTTCTGTCTTTCTCACAATCTTCTAATGACCTAAAGCGTCATCTCTAATTTAGAGGTGCTTTTTGAAAAGTTGGACAGTGGAGCATTAGGCTACGTGTAGACAAACTATGATTGTAGGATATTAAGAACTGAAATACTCAGTGATTCAGGGATGTTCGAGTATCATTGATATTTTTTTCTAGGTCTGAATGGGCAACATTCATTGTGGTTTATGTAATTGTCAAAAGTCAGAGGGATCTTAATCCTAACCTTTTTTTTTAATTTGCAAACTGGTTTTAGTGCCATATTTGTATTTTCTTCTTGAGAAGTTCAATAAACGATGCTTAAATCATATGTGGTCTTGTTTTTTTCTTCTTCTCTCATTATTTATTTTCATGTTCAATTGATTTGTTTACATTTTATACAAACCTAAATGCCTAATCAAAAAAATGTTGAACCTCCTTTTTTGCATGTGAGGGAAACCTTACGTGCCGTTACTTAACTCTTTTTGGACCTATGATTTTAATTATGCTGAATGAACGTTTTTTGTTTGCCTAATACTTAAACTCAATACTCAGACTTAACGCTGGTCATTCTGTACCGTTCTTAAATCCCGCCCATATCCTTTTATGAAATGAAGTTGTGACCAAATACTGCAGCGGTCAGTCACTCATATTGGGTCCCCTTACTTGAGTTTGAGCACCAGCTGTCAGTTCATCGGCCGGTGGGAGCAGTTACCGCAGGCAGGGGTCTGTCTTCTCTCCAAACCCGCACGGGACTCTTGACTGTACGGCACGGGGCGTGTATGTTGAATTAAGAGGTAAATAATAAGGTTGTGTAGGCTGAGGGGATACTAAGCACCCCACGGAAGACGGAAAAAATGACAGCGATTGAAACGCAAGTGCAGTACAGTTCTTACATGATGACTACGACTGAGGAATACATGACCCAAGAGGATGACTGGGATCGCGATCTGTTACTGGACCCGGCCTGGGAGAAGCAGCAGCGGAAGGTAAAAACTCGCGAGGGCTTTTTGTGCTCACTACTTGCTTTTCTTTATAGAGGTTTACGTAAAGTGAATTTAAATATTAACCTACAGCCAGAAAAAAAAAGATGATATATAATTGTTCGTTTTTAATGGCTGAGTAGGCGTGCTTTATGGAATGGAAAGCAGTATTAGGATGTCAAATCTGTAAGAATTTTTAATTGTCGTTCGGTGTCTACAAGCGCCTGGCCTCCACGTCATACACCAATCAGCTACACGGACCAATCAGCTGCGACCTCGTTGACTTAAGCAGCGAAAATGGTTGAATAATTTTGTATTCATCTTTAATTTCATCAAAATCCATTTGGTTGGAATATTTTTTTATTAAAATGATTAATATGTTATAATGTTAGTATTACTGCAACTAATTAACTGCAGGAAGTTAGATGAATATATGACAGTAGACATTACTACACCAAAGTGACAGTAACAGCTGAGCAGATGAGGCAACAGTGGACAGACAGTGTTGAGAATGGACGGAAGTGGTTAAGCACTGAGAGCCGCAAATAAACCCTACAACTAAAAATATGGGACCCACCCTGTCCCCCAACTCATTAATCCAAGCAGTTTGTTCATCAGCATCTGTTGATTCTTGTTAAATGACCGATGGTACATGTGAGAGGTGTTTATTAATAAGCAAGGATTTAACATGAAGACCTTGCAGATTTATTTACATCCTGTTGAGGGCACAGGCATTTTTCTCTCTCGCAGAGTGCACTCGGTGCTAGATTGAAACACACATTATAGCTTTGTGAGTTTCAGTTTGGTTGGTCAGTAAGGACTAAGTCTAAGAAACTGACACTTTTCATGAATAGGGTACAAAATATGACCTGAAGGTGCATAACCTTCAAAAAATGTTGGTCATGAACCTTAGGATGTCAAGCTAAATTAAATGTTTTATTTCGTTTTCTTTTTATGCCGATCTTTGCAACCCTGTTGTAGTTTAATGAGGTTTAACCTTGATTTGTGAAAGTTGACTAGCTACTTTCATTCTAGATTCGTTTTATGTTCTATAATAGTTTGGCAGACATATTTAAAAGGCCTCCCAAAAAAACATGCATTAATGCCTTTAATTATTTAAACAACGAAAAAAAAAAAAAAAAGGTTTTTGTATGGTACCATATTTGTGGAATGTGACAGCAGTTTTTTTCTAGTCAAAATAGCCATTTCAAAAGATAAGCTACTCGGTAAACCTTTGTTTTGGTGCGTTGTTTTTTCAATTACTGAGAAAAATGACATTTCAGAAGGAATATGTGTCATTTTTAATGCTCACTGTAGGGTCAATTATGTGAAATCTTGGCAGATAGTGGCTACGTTGTGGAAGCTAAGGTCGATTTAAGCAAAGCTTGAAAAAAAAGTGTTTTTGCACCCGAATGTGAAGCATTCTGTCCATGCAGAACTGTCATGCTGCACAATTCTCTTCAAAAAGACCTCACTAAGTGCTGATATCACAGCCTTCCTTGCATTTAACCATTACTGTGCTTCATGCTATACCTTTAAGCCTACCTGCTTCGGAGAATTACTCTTGAGTCCTTAGCGTCCTCATGCTTTGGTATCTTGGTCACGTACCGAATCCTGAGACTAAATTCTTATGTGGAGAGACAGTATCTCTACAGTATTGTATTACTTAACTATTTTTCTAGTGTCTGTTAATTAATGTGTCAGATCCTGCCAGGGAAGCCAAGTGGACCATTGAGTTTTGAGAAGCAAGAGATTCTGAGACATGCTGAATATTGTTGTTTAATTCTGGATTTATTATAAAATTCTATGTTGTGTCACACCCCCACTCCTCTTATGGATCCCTTTCTTTTTTCCATGCATGAACAGTCATCAGTTTGAGGCATGGCGAATGTAGGCCTCATCTAGTTACCTCCATCAGCTACATTTCCAGTGTCAGGGTTTTATGGAGATTGTATCTGTAGTTTCTCATAAAGTATTGGACACTTACCTGAATTTTATTATTATTATTATTATTATTATATAAGACATATGCTTAGTGTGCTGAATAGTATGTCACCTAATTACACCTTTTCCATTTCCCTTTCATTTGTATAAAGTGGGTATATAAAAGTATGCATATTTCATATGATGACATTTGTGTGTTTCATCCCTCTTTTTATGAGGTCTGCAAATGTATTTTTTTCATTCTAATTAGAAAGCCTTACACTTAGCGCAGAACCTGAGGGTTTCAGATAGGTGTGCACATTCTTCAGGCACACGGGGGGTGGGGTGGAGGTGGGAAATGGGGGGTGAAGAAAGTCATGAGTACGATCAAATGGCAGTTGCTATTCCAGAAGAGGTGTCCTTCTAGGGGAGCTTCTATAAACTACCTAATGAAAGCATGGGGGCTGGGAGGTAGTTTACTGTAGGAGACCAGGTCAGCCAGGTAAACTTATTTCAGGCTGGATTTGACTTCCATGGCCATGTAAATGAGAACAATAAAAGAGGGTGGGACATATAATGGGACAATAATAATTGGTTGCAGGTCATGAGTTTCTGTAGTCAATCCCGTTTACACTCTTAAATTAAAGGTTCCAAAAGGGAACTGTTTTTGCTTCACTAAAGAACTTTTCTTTGAACAGTGTTTTTTTTTCAGTTTTGTCTTGGTGTAAAAACAATTTAAAAATCTAAAGAACCTTTTGTATAATGGAAAGGTTTCATGAAACCATAGATGCCAATAAAGAACCTTTATTTTTAAGAGTGTAGATGTCTTTATTGATTCCATATTACTTATTTTATTTTGTTCTGAAAAAATGGTAAAATGTGGGAGAAAGGTGCTACGGTGAATTTAAATAGTTTATATTTATTTGTGTATACACATTTATTAAGTGGTGAACTGGCAGCTAAATGACTGCATGTAAGTCAGATGCCTACAGTAGGTTACAGCTTTACCTAGGTTGCAGCTTTAAATACCAGGCCTTCAAATGTTAAATATCATGTTACCAGAATCCTATGTTTCAGCCCTTTCACCTGAATGTACTGCAACTTGCTCTACAACTATCTCACAGCTACTATTTATTCCCTCTGTAGTTTCTATCAGTAATTCTGTTGTGACCTCCTGGCCAACACATAAGAAAACATCTATGTATCTGGTTAGTGTCAACTGCAGTGGGGATATTACTTTACAGGCAGGTAGTGTTCCCATAAGTGCTATCATTGTTAATTAAAATTAAACCCATTGAAAACGTTTTTGTTGCTTGATACAAAATAAACATGAACTGAATCAAAATATTTAAAAAAACATTTTCACAAATTTCACAAATACAAAGAAACGGGAAGTAACATTGAATTTGACATTACATTTTAAATTAGAAGGACTGAAATAGTATTTTCTTCCATTTTTACAACTTTGGGGGGAAAAAAATATAGCCAAGATAGCCAAATGTGCAAATAGGTTTTATTAAAATATGAAATGTTGGAATAATATATACATAAATTTATCTAAATCTAAATCTGCTTCATGCTCTGTGGCCCTTTAATTTATAAAAATATACAATAACATGTTGAATATATGATCTGTGTGTTTGCAAGTGTCGATGTGTGAATTGTAAAGTCTTCACTTTAAAC
Organism: Sinocyclocheilus grahami; assembly: GCF_001515645.1. Taxonomy (NCBI): domain Eukaryota; kingdom Metazoa; phylum Chordata; class Actinopteri; order Cypriniformes; family Cyprinidae; genus Sinocyclocheilus; species Sinocyclocheilus grahami. The sequence goes on from NW_015506375.1 coordinate 289,679, forward strand.
AATGCCCTGTCATGATAGCAGCGGGACTGCAGTCAGCTGACTTATTAATGCAAAGCATTTGCACAGATGTATGTATGACAGGAATAGTTGAAGTGATGATGTAACTGGAGTGCCAATGGATCGCAAGGCTAAAATAAATCCTTGGTGATAGAGAGCATCTCTGCTGTAGTCATCACTGCACAGTATCTGACATTAGAAACAAAACCTCAGATCAAGATTCAGTGTGTGCTTTATATTGTTGCAGGCTATTTTGAATAGTTGCTTCAGTTTGCGCCATCTCGATTTTTAAATTCATTAAGTTGTGCAAGACTTCTTTATAGATGCCCCCCCCCCCCTTTTTAAATTCATATGTAGATTTTAAGATATTTGAAATATACATTAATCAAAGCTGACTAGTATTTACTGCTTTAGGTTATATATGAAAAATATGATCTGGCAAACTAAATATGTATAAACATTACTGGATCTGTCGATGAGACCCATATCAGTGTCATGTTCATGTGTTGCATTGACTAATATCAGTTTCGCACCTGTGGAACAGTATGGACGTTAAAGAAATATACTTTTAAGTGAGATTTGACTGTGGTTGCTTTATTAGTTGTGGGATCGTATTCTGCATTTCCCATATTTCTGGCCTTTGAATCATATATAAGGCTTTCAGGTTCCCAAATGTAACTCATGTAAAAATAATGTGGCCATTATTACTCTACACTTCCCCCATTAACAGTCTCACAAGAAGCAAATGAATATTTCTATACATGTACTTATGGTATGATTTTGTGTCTCTGTGTGTGTTATATCAGGTGAGAGACTCCCTAAACCAGACAAAGGCAAAATGCGTTTCCACAAGATCGCCAACGTAAACAAGGCCCTGGAATTTATCAGCAGCAAGGGAGTGAAACTGGTCTCCATCGGTGCTGAAGGTGAGGCTTAACAAACCTCTTCTGTTTCAGTTTCTCTAATATAAGCTCCTTAAGCCCCTTTATTCTTGTCCCTTTCCATAAGTGTTTTTTTCTGACTTGCAGAGATTGTGGATGGTAATTTGAAAATGACCCTCGGTATGATCTGGACCATCATCCTGCGCTTTGCAATCCAGGACATCTCAGTGGAGGGTGAGAGGCTCCAAACATCTGACACATTAGCACGTCTGTGAAGTTTATTTAAAGGTCCACTCATTTTTTGATAGTCACACTGGTTGGTGTGAAAGCTGAGTTGAACTTCTATTGACACCTAGTGGTGTAGATGAAGCATCACAGAAAAGCTAGTTTTTAGTTTCCAGTGCCATTGTAGAAGCTATTTATTATCGTATTTAGTTATTAGTATTTGGCTTAGTATTAGTAAATTTATGCCTGCCACCAACCAATCAGAAATGGTGCGTAAAACATCTGAACATTTTGTTAATTTTAGGCATAGGCCTATATAACACTATTACCATAATAATATATAATAAAATTGATTAGTTAAATTATTGTGATAGACAAATTAAGCTTTGCAATACATCAAGGCTTTTTTCATTCTGCAACATTTTTTTTCCATTTGTTGTTTTGTTTAATTTTATTTTAAATGAATAATAGACATTGTCAAAGTGATTATTTAATTTATTTTAATACACTGACAGGAATTAAATAAAGTTCATAAACTGAATCTGTCCTTTTAACTATGCCTATATTACAAAGGCAAATGTTATTTTGGCTTCACATTGCATTGGTTAAACATTTATTGGTTGAAAAAACGAAATAAGTAAATAAATAAATAAATAAATAAGAAAAATTGCCCTGAGATTCGGGATTCTCGTGGTGTTCAGACAAACAAATTAATGTCATAGATTACATGCTTTTGGCAAAACGAATCAAGCAACGATAAAGTGCTTTGACGTGAAATGTGTTTTTATTTTTTTAAACAAGCTTTGGAGTTTTGGTGTCAAACGTAATATCACTAATAACTTCTTTGATAAAATTATTGAAAACAGCATCATAGCTCGTATTTCTTTTTATTATACATTACTATTGTTCTGAGCACCAGTAGTAAGGCTATTTGTTTGCAAACTTAATCATTTAATTAAATAAGTTTTGTACACATATGGCCAATACATTCCACGAAATCGGTGCCTTTTGCATCCCTAAGAAATAATCAAATGTAGATTTAATATAACAATGAATAAATGTGCAATTTAAAAACGTAATGATACATTAAATAATTTGAAAAGCATTTATGCTGATATGGGTAAGGTTTTTGGCCTGTCCCTCACTATGATTTTTCTTTTTCAGCAGGACATTTAATTAGAAAAATGATATAAAATCACATTTGCATATTGTTTTAAATATAGTCTCATTGTTAAGGAATGTTTTTGGCACAAGTATGCATTTTTTCTATAAAATTGTAATCTTTTTCTTGGTGTCCCCTCATTTCATGTCAGCCCTGTTACCCTCATCAAAAAGCACTTGTAAAATCATGTACATTCAAGTGACATCACTTCTAGGAGGTTACATCATCTCTCAACCAGGATTCCTACACTTAAAACACAAGCATGTTTCTCTCTCACTTCTATAATGTTCTATTTTTGATGATTTATGAGGCTTGACTGAGGGGGGGACATCATGCAGTGTCAATACTGTTACCATTTTTAAAATGTAAATTTAAACAATTATTTCTTACATTTAATATAATCAATATCTATAAGTGAAATCCTTTCAAAATGTACAACATGTGCTTTTGTGAACCTGACTATTAGCTAGAAATGAGCTAATTAGTTTGAAATCATCAAACCTGTTACTGTCATCCCTGTTACTTTTCAGGGTAACAGGTTTTGACATTTGGGTAACAGGGATGACATAGATTAGGTGTCATCCTGTTTTTAATGATTGTCTGTGTAAAATGCAAACATGTTTAAAGGTAACCCTGGGTGTCATTTTAAGCTAATGTCTATATCATTCAGTGGCATATGAGCATGAGTTCGATTTTAGTTAGTATTATTGGTATTGTTACTATTACTGTTGTTGTTAATGATCAGGATAGGATGATCAGTCTCAATAAAACTTTTTTTTTTCATAACTCATTGTCAATAATGCATCCATGTAAATTCAATTACAAACAAGAGCAGCAAGGTGACTGCAGACCTTTACCCAAGTCTTGCAATGTTCAAGAAAGTCAAGATCTTGGTCTGGTTTCAGATGATCACAGAAAGACCGAGATCTGATCATCTTCCTTGCCTAATAATTGAACCAGATCAGTATATTTGAAGTTCTGTGAGGGGACACAGACAAACATATGGATGCATTATCTAATTACAATACCCTTAAAACATTAGATCTCCTAGAAATGTAATGTGCTAAATCAACAATGAACTGACTTAAACTGAAAAATTTACTGATTTCTATTGTCATACAACTATGCTAAGTAAGTGCAAAACAATATAATGCATTTTGGCAAAATGGTAAAACTGTTCAGTATTATGTAAACAAATATGTGCAGTGTGCTGAAGAATGTGTGTCCTGTCATCCATGTTACTCTGGTCAGTCCTGTGACTATGACGTCAATCATGTTACTGTCATTAATTTCATAAAAATTGTAAAACAATATATATATATATTTGATACAGCCTTTCAGGTTTTTCGATTGTAACTTAAACTATGTTTAATTTTGGACAAAGCCATTTTTTAATGTCTCTCTTGTAAAAGCATATATTTTTCTTAATTGACGTGGTAACCCTCCAAAATTAGGATGTTCTTGATCTTTTGAATGAAAAATATAAAAATATGAAAAAAATCCAAAATTTGAAACAATCCCAGAGAAAAGAGGGACTAAAATGCTGCTCATATATGTGAAAACTATCACATAGTTCTATTTAAACTATAGTATCTAGTAACGCTTGTGTCGGTAACAGGGTTAACAAAATACCAAAACATGAGGTAGAAAGATAGTCATAAAATAATAAATTACATAGCCTGAGATGGCACAATACAATTTCTTGTCATTTTAAGGTGTCTTCATTTCATGGATATTTAAAAAATGTTGATTTAACTTTTTTTTTTTTCAAGTGGAAAAGATTTCGTGACCCACAAATGGCTGAAGTTCATTAACATGCACACGTTTAAATAACAACTCTGAGCATTTGTGTATCCAGAGTTCCATTGTACAAGCACGTTTACTCATATATTTATGAAAGTTTCATGAATGAGGTCAATTGACCATACTTTTAAATTGAAGGATAAGGTCAGGGGTTCAACATCATATTTTATGTAGTCAGTGAAAATGATCTACTGACCTGTTCCTCACAGAGACCTCTGCTAAGGAGGGCTTGCTGCTGTGGTGTCAGAGGAAGACTGCCCCATACAGGAATGTCAACGTGCAAAATTTCCACATCAGGTGATTTCTGCTTCACTCCTGTTGAGAGAACAGCTTGTTGGCTTAATTTCACAATCTTTTACTCTGTTTAACTCTTTACAGCTCCTGTCGCACATGTGTACATTATCTCTTTTTAAAAGCCATCCTTCGCATTATCCATCATACTTCACATGCTTCTAAACTCCCATAGAGCCTCTGCACTACACTCATCGTTTTGTTAATCATTTCCGACTTTCTTTTCTTGTTCTTCCTCCCTGTGTTCTTCCTTTGCTTGTGGTCTGTGTCTTAGCTGGAAGGATGGCCTGGCTCTCTGTGCCCTCATCCACAGACACAGACCTGACCTCATCGACTACTCCAAACTGCGCAAGGTGCCATCGCCCTGTTTCTCATAATGCATCTCTGCCTTCTTTTTGTTCATTTGCTATCTGTTCATTCATCTGTTATGTTTCAGTCCTGTTGGTAAATAACTTTGTCTCTTTGGCTGTGAATGCACTGTTTATTGTTCTAAAAAAGAGCTGAATATTTTACATAAAAAATGTAACACCCTTATTTCATTTCTTAAGTGACAAAAAGTCTCATTTGGTTTGTTCTATTTACCTCTATGATGTTATTGCCACCCGACTAACAAAAAAAGCAAGTGTTTATTGGTTATCTTACCATGGTAATACCATGTTTCTTTTTGAACATGCATCATGGCTTTAAAATGACTTTAATATCATGGTACTCGCTTGAAGTATTTTATAGTACCATTTAATGTATCATGGTTATGTATAATGGTACATAAATATGATAATCACTGTATAAAACATGGTAAATATCAAAGGGCTATGGTATTATCACCGGCTGGCACAGAACATTTTTTGAAAAGATTTTTAACTGAATTTATCTCAAATGTTCTCAGGCATAAATTCAGTTTTTGCTTGTTTAATTATGTTAATGTTAACTAATGTAACATTAACTAATATAACTAATGTTCTGCAGTGCATAAAATAGCATGTGTTACATTCAAACATGGTGATTATGAAGTGTATGGGTATGAACAATATGTTTCCATGATGAACGGTATATGGTTAACTGTCTTTTCCAGCAACTTTCAATTGTAGACCGTGGAAAAACGTTTCACCCATCAGTTGCTGTCTGACCTTGTTAGTGGTCCATCTCTTATGTTGTGAAAAATTGTCTCACAAGCCAATAGTGGTTGAAAAGTACAAAAACCTGACAGAATATAATTCTTTACATTGGCACTGTTAATAAGAGTTAATAAGAGACTCTCCCTTCATACAAATGGCTTACATTTTGAAGGAAGAAAAATAAATGACCCTAAAAAATATCATGTCTTGTGTATTTTGTTGTTTAATCTAAGTATATATATATGAACTTAATGAAAACATCACTATTAAGTGCTTAGGATGTATTTCATCGGTCTAGAGTGCTAAATTTGTCAATAATTTGCCATTACTCATATAATCTAACAGTAATGTTTGTTTGGACTAAGTCAATTTATCGTAAACCCACACAATTCCACAAGGCATCAGCAAATCTAACCTGCTCCTGATACTGGTTTCTGCAGTTACTTACAGGTTGAAGGTGAAGTGTTTGTACATAAAACATTTTGCTATATTTTACTATTATATTAAAAACTGAGTAAACAACAACAAATAAAACACAAAATGTAAAAGATAAATATATAGATGCACCTATATATATATATATATATATATATGTGTGTGTGTGTGTGAACAAAAATACCAATAAATATAATTAAAATAATTAAAAATATAAATCCACAACAAATATATAAAAACATATGTTAAATATGATGTAATTTGATGTAAAAGCAATTGTAAAAAAATCATTGCAAATGAAAGGAACTTATATAGAGAACACCAAACTAGTAAATGAAACACAGGTGGAAGAAATTAGATCATAATGAGTACAAGCAAAGGGTAATGGTAAATGTAGTCGATGACATAATGGTAAAGATCTTGGGAAAAGTGCCCTCTGGAGATCGTGACAGATACAGGCTCCGACGAGACTCACCCACTGAAGACGAGAAGAGAGACTTCTGCCAATCCAGTCCATCACATTGAAGACAATAAATGATCAAAGGTACGAAGATGTTATCTATAAGATGAAAAATTTTGAAAATCACAGTGCTTTGACTAGCATAATGCATGAGCTGGACTTCTTGTGCAGACTCACATTTCCCGTCAAAATAAGCCAGAAGGTTTTGTATAATTGCTGGAAAAAGTGACAGTTTTTATGCACTTACTAATTATTTTAAAATACATTCAGTGAATTTTTCCTAATGGTGGGTAAATAAACAGAAAAAACGTTCGCTATAGGTTACTTTTTTGAAGACCTGTGACAGAGTTGAATTCTCAGTGGTGTAGGGTCTGGACCAATCAGACACACCATTTTTCATTTGATTTAATAAAATCAATTATTCATTAGATTAACAAACGTTCACAGACCCCTCACCGTTCTGTTCTAGCTCAGTCAGCTTTTTACATGCTTCAGTTTCACCTTCAGTGTCATCAAATCCATTGTCAAAATTATTCAACTTCAACAATCTCTGTAGCAACGAGAACAGTAAAATTCATGATTTAGAAGAAACAACAGTGAGTGGCTTTGCTGGAATTTGTGTAATTTGTCCAAACAATGGAAAAACATACAATGTAATATACCAGAACTATTTGCTGATGGCTTTTCATTGTAGTTTTAGTGGACATATTTTCCTAAATAAGTTGGGCAAATCTCTGTAATATAAAAAGGAATTTCTTTTTGTACAAAATCAGATATAATTATAATGCTGTTGTGCTAATAATGTACTATTTTCATATTTCATAGCAATTAATAAAGTAAAAAAAAAAGTAAATGCTTTTGTTTATGACAAGGAAAACAGTCTGACACCGTGGTATAATGAGCACACTCGCACCCTAAAGAGAGCAGCCCGGAAAATGGAGCGCAGCTGGAGGAAAACAAAACTAGAGGTATTTCGTATTGCTTGGCGGGAAAGTAAAGAGTGTCAGGGGCTGGCGTCTGGTGTTCTCCCTCTCACCACCAGAGGTCGCCATCTCCCATCCTCCCGGACTCTTTCTCCGTCACCTTGACACCACACACCTGGGCACCCACTCACACACACACACAGCTGTCGCCCATCCGGGACTCCATCACCTGCACTCCACACACCTGTGCACACACTCACTCTCACACAGCTGTGGCCCGTCACGAGGACTATTTAGGCGCCTTCCCCACGCCACTCGGGGCGGATAATTAATGTTTGGTTGAGCTATGTCACGAGTCTGTTTTGTTTGTAGTCACGAGGATTTCCAGTCAGGATTTTGACCGTATCATAGCACTGAGACTGCTCTCATTAGAGTTACAAATGACCAGCTCTTGTCATCTGATCGTGGCTGTATCTCTCTATTAGTGCTACTGGATCTTAGCGCTGTGTTCGACACGATTGACCACAACATTCTTTTGAATAGACTAGAAAACTTTGTTGGCATTAGAGGAAGTGCATTAGCATGGTTCAAATCGTACTTATCTGACCGCCATCAATTCGTAGCAGTGAATGAAGAGGCATCATATCGATCACAAGTGCTGTATGGAGTACCTCAAGGCTCAGTACTAGGGCCGTTACTTTTCACGCTTTACGGGTTACCCTTGGGAGATATCATCAGGAAACACGGTGTTAGCTTTCACTGTTATGCTGATGATACTCAGCTCTATATTTCTTTGCGGCCCGGCGAAACATACCAATTTGAAAAACTAATGGAATGCATAATCGATATAAAAAACGGGATGACAAGTAATTTCTTACTGCTAAATTCTGAAAAAACAGAGGTGTTAATTATCCGACCTAAAACCTCCGCATGTAATAACCTAGAACCAGAAAATCACTCTGGATCCATCACATCCAAGCCATCTCCTTTTTGAACTTTTGCCGTCTGGTCGGCGTTACAGAGCACTGAATACCAGGACAGCCAGGCACAAGAACAGTGGACAGCCAGGCACAAGGCACAGCAATCTACCTCATGAACAGTTAATGTTCTCCCATTGTGCAATTAAAGTACAGTATGTGCAATAACCTTATAATTATTTATCACCCTAAACCCTAGTACATCCCTACAACTTATCTTATTTTAATTTATTCTTTTCCTATTCCATCTATACCACACCTGTACATACAATTTATTCTTTTTTTTGTGGTTTATATTTATGCATGTGTATTTTATTCACATCTCATTTTTATTATCTGTTGTAGTTGTTGTTGTCGCCGTGTACTGGAAGCTTGTGACACTATAACAAATTCCTTGTATGTGCAAACATACTTGGCAATAAAGCTCTTTCTTCTGATTCTGATTCTGATTCTGAACTCCAGCTGGTCCAAAATGCAGCAGCTAGAGCTAGATGACCATATTAGCCCGGTTCTGTCAACACTACATTGGCTCCCTATTAAACATTGTATAGATTTTAAAATCTTGCTTATTACTTATAAAGCCCTGAATGGTTTAGCACCTCAGTATTTGAACGAGCTCTTATTGCATTGTAGTCCTCAACGTCCGCTGCGTTCTCAAAACTCTGACAATTTGATAATACCTAGAATATCAAAATCAACTGCGGGCAGCAGATCTTTTTCCTATTTAGCGCCAAAACTCTGGAATAACCTAACCTAACCTTGTTCGGGAGGCAGACACACTCTGTCAGTTTAAATCTAGATTAAAGACCCATCTCTTTAACCTGGTTTACACATAACACACTAACACATTTCTAATATTCAAATCTGTTAAAGGATTTTTAGACTGCATTAATTAGGACAACCGGAACCGGGAACACATCCCAAAACACCCGGTGTACTTGCTACATCGTTAGAAGAACGATATTTCTATGCTAATATTAGTCTGTTTCTCTCTTATTCCGAGGTCACCGTAGCCACCAGATCCAGTCTGTATCCATATCAGCTGGTCACTGCAGTCACCCGGATCCAGACCAGATGGTGGATCAGCACCTAGAGAGGACCTCTACAGTCCTGAATGTCAGTGGCGATCAGAACAACTAGATGAGCCCCAGAGACAGATCCCCAGTGAAGACCTTGTCTCCTAGATGGCCACCGGGACAAGACCACAGGAACCAGAAAAGTCCTCTGCACAATGTGACTTTTCTGCAGCCTGGAACTGAACTACTGGTTTCATCTGGCCAGAGGAGAACTGGCCCCCCCGACTGAGCCTGGCTCACTCTAGCCGCCGGCCTCTGCTCACTCTAGGCCTCCGCTCACTCTAGCCCACCGTGTGTGATGCTGTGTTTCGTTGTGAAAGCGAAACTACTTTGTTTGGCCTTCCAAGACAGGACACGACTAGAAATCAGTGGTTAATTTGTATTTACAACACTGTTCCAGAACAGTTCAACCCAAATATTCCGATGTGTCCAGCGCATTTTATGGAGGACTGTTTTCTGATCCTGGTAGACGTAAAAAAGACAGTATAACTCATTATAATCCGTAATTATGTCCCCACTGGATGCAACAAATGCCTCGTTTATGATGGGTTTGAATGTTTTTGTCTCGTTGCTCCGGCCGGGACAAGGCATCACAATATGGCAAGGGGCGTAAAATTTCCATCACACGCTTGAGGTATTCAGCCAATCACAACGTATTGGATAGCTGGCCAATCTGAGCACACCTCGCTTTTCGGACCGATGAGCTTTGTAAAAATCGACACGTTTCAGAAAGGCGGGGCATAGAGGAGAAACAATAATGTACAGTATGTGGAAAATAATGTTTTCTGAACCTTAAACCGCATAAACACATTTCATTACACCAAATACACGAAATAATGTTCTTTTTAGCAACATCATATGACCCCTTTAATTTCCAGCAATATCGTCGACTTTATTGCACAGATACTATTTAAACTGAACTGAGCTGGATGATGACATCACTGAATTCAATGATGAACTGCCTTTAACTGAAAAGTGAGTGTTTACTATTGTTATCTTGCATTATTGACACACTATTTTCCTAATTAATGCTGTACAGTTGCTTTGACAATCTGTATTGTTAAAAGCGCTATATAAATAAAGGTGACAAGTAAAAATAAATCATGATGTCCGGTGGCACCAACAAGATGCAGAAGTATGAGTTAACAGCATAAAGTAAGTAGAGTGGCGACACATAGGGTTATAAAATATCCCAGGGCAGAAACCTCTGAATCGGTTTCAACTAAAGATTGCATAAAAACACATCTGTCAGAATAAATGGGTTTTTCTCAGATTGCTAGTAAAAAGTACCAACATTTATTTAGGTAAAAAAGGTATGGTATGAAGTAAGGCTGCACAGTTAAATAATTTAAACTGCAAAATTCTGAGCCCTTTTATGTACAGTGAGAATGCAAATGTGCTGTTTGGTCATTAAAAAAAGCTAAACCGTACAACAAGTAATTAGAATGTGTCACCAAATTGAGCGGAGAAAAAAAGAGTGTTTTTTGTCACATTAACAGAAGAGGATGACAGGACAGTACTGCAAATGACATATTTACATATTTACAAGCAGTTCAAAGTGATTAGGTAATTATAGAATAACATGGATCTTGGAGCTCTGGCAGTTGACAGGCAGGTGAACAGGGCAATACAGACAGATAAGAAAGCCTCCAGTACGACACCGGTAGCCTAAGGGACCAGAGAGGTGCTGGTAGTTTAGGCAGTTCAGCAAGATGAAGGTAGTTCATAGGGCCATGGTGGAGCAGATGAGCACCATACCTGGGCAGTCAGGGCTGAAGATCCCCATGGCGATCAAATGACGACCACAGCAGTTCTGACAATACTGAAGAACCCTATGGCGGAGCAGAAGACCACCACAGCAGTACAGATGGAGCAGATGACTGCAAGGGTGGAGCAGACGGAGCTGAAGATGAATAGAGTGGAGCAGGTTACTCAAACCCCAGGCAGATAGGTTGGCTGAATGAATTGCCACTCCCTGAGCGTGCCACAGTCGCGTAGGGTTCTGGTGACTGTGATTTCACCAAGTACAACATGTTCCTGGATCAACATCCTTGTCAGAATCAGAATTGAGGGATAGTTTTCAGGAAATATCTGTTATAGGCTTACAATCAGGGTTAGGTTCTTCTACACCTTGTTAATCAGCTATCATTTCACAGTTTGCATGAATAAATTATGGGTAGGGTTAGGTTTAGGGGTTGGGATTGGGTTAAGTCTATATTTTTGGACAGTTATGTTGATCCAGGATCAACAAAAGATGTTGATCCAGGAACATGTCTTACTTGGCAAAATCACGGCAACTGTAGGGTTCCTTGACCTGTTTAAGTGACAGTTTCGGTCACCCCTTATTAATATCATGGTATTTGTTGAAGTATTTTCGAGTAACATGTAAATACCATAGTACATGAATATGATAATGATATAAATCATGGTAAATATCAAAGTGCTACAGTCTTACCATCTGGCACAGTACTTTTTTGTAAAGATTTTTAACTGAATTTATTTATTTACCTATTTCTCCCTGGCTATGTCTTCCCTTGCAGGATGACCCCATTGGCAAAATCAGCACTGCTTTTGACATAGCAGAAAAACCTTTACATCCCTAAAATGTTGGATGCAGATGGTAGGTCCTTTTGGGTAATCCAATGTAATTTCATGTTTCAGATTGTAAAAATGAAATGGTTTAATGGCTCCTGTTGTCTAAGCACTTTTTTTACTATGTTCTGCAGCAGTACATTACAGTGTAGGAGCTGAGAACAAGCCGAATATTGTATCAGCCGCATGACCAAGTACATTGGCGGTGATGCTTCCCCAGGCACCCTTGATATCTCCTTCTTCAGTGCCGTTTGGAGAGAGCGACTTGTAGAGCCCTTCATGACATGTACACCACCGACAACATCTCCTACACCCTACTCCTAAATTCATGAAACCCTTAAATATCTAACTCCAGGAACAATGTCAGATGTAATGGACGGCTTTGCTGCAGTGATTTAGTCCTGTGCGTCACCAGTTGATATCCCGTGATACCCATCAGGTGCTGTCTGACCTTGTTAGTGGTCCATCTCTTATGTTTTGAAAAGTTGTCTCACAAGCCAATAGGGATTGAAGAGTACAAAAACCTGACAGAATATCATTTTTCACAATGGCACCGTTCATTGTAGACATCTGCTCCCCCGTCATACAAATGACTTACATTTTGGAGGAAGAAAAATAAAGTACCCTAAAAAATATACAGTATATTGTTGTTTAATCAAAGCATATATACCTGAACTTAATGAAAACATCACTATTAATTGCTTAGAGCGTATTTCATCAGTCTAGAGTGCCAAAGCTAGTCAATAATTTGCCATTACTCATTTAATCTAAAAGTAATGTTTAATTGGACATAAAAACTAGGACAATTCATGCTATACACACAAAATTCCACAAGGCATCAGCAAATCTAACCTGTTCCTGACTAGGGTTTCTGCAGTTACCCACAGGTTGAAGGTGAAGCGATTGCACATGAAGCGTTTGCTATATTTTACAATTTTATAAAAAATGAAGTAAAACAACAACAACAAATAAAACACACAATACACCAATAAAAATAAATAAAAATATAAAAACATACATTTGATGTACAAAACTGATGGCAAATAACAAAAGAAAAAAATATTAGTTAAAGGTTAAAGACTTCCCTTAAAAAAACACCCTATGGAAATGCAAGTTTTAAAATACAGACACATAAATAAAAGAAGGCTAAGAGAAAAGTTTACATCTACAGTATCTAAATTTCAGTTTTTTGTTTCTTTATGGGATCTTCAGAAAATCATGACTATAAAGTGCTATAAAGCCAAAAGTAACTATTTTATACATTTTTGTCATCTGTACAGTCTGCTGATGTCCGTGCACCATTTTTTGTTCACATGGACAACAGTGCATGTGTGACTGAATGCTTGAATGTAAGTATACTGAAGTTTATTACATAAACTAAGTATACTGTATATATACACATGTTTGTGGTCAATGGAGTATACTTTGAAAAGCTTGCACACTCAACTGTGCACAAGATAAAGTGAGGAAAACAAGGGAAAAGTATACCTGAGCCTCAAAACAATAGTCATTTGAAACTTGTTTATGTTGGTGGGATAATGAGATAACAGAAGTGTCAGCCTGTGGGATCTTCCCTAAAGAATTATTTTAAGGCCAAAAGAGAAAGCGGCACCTAGAGAGAGTCCCAAAGCCAGGAAGAAGGTCATCAGAGCCCCTGCTGTCTCTGCATCTTTAGGCCTCACCAGTCTAGATAAAGAATAAACAGAGTTTGTGGGTTTTCTGAGATATATTATGGGGGACAATTAGTTTGTCCTGAATGACCTCAGCTGATTTTGATCGTAAATAACCTTGATAATATATTTTGTGTTGTCTTTTTGTGTTGTCATATACTGTGGAGCATAGCTCATGGAGAGGCAGGCAAAATATCCATTCGTCATGGCAAACAAAGACATGATGATGATATAAGCCATGTCATGATTGAAAAAGACTGGTAGATAGACGCGGGGCTGAATGTTGCAGAGCATGAGGGCAGGAATGAAAACTACCCGTAATACCACAAAAAAAGGGAATGAATGACTCTTCATTGAAGGCTGGGAGTTTGGGAAGGAACAAAGATGGATGTTAGTTAAACAATTTCCATAGTTAGGCATTGTATTGTGTTGATAGGCTCTGATGAGACTCACCCACTGAAGACGAGAAGTGAGACTTCTGCCAATCCAGTCCATCACATTGAAGACAATGAATGAACACACAGGTACGAAGATGTTATCTATAAGATAAAAATTATGAAAATCACAGTGCTTTGACTAACATAATGCATGAGCTAGACATCTTGTGCAGATTCACCTTTCCCATCAAATAAGCCAGAAGGTTTTGTATTTATAGTAATTGCTGGAAAAACATTAATATGAAGATCATGCTGCCAGCAATGCGCATCTTCTCTGCAATGCTATATAAGTAAAAGATTTTTAAAAAATCATAATATTAGAAGTTGTTAAATAGTTCACTCAAAAGTGAAATTTTGCTGAAAATGTACTTATCCTAAATAAATGTTGGTAGTTTTATTAGCAATCTGTGACAAGATTATTGCTTTTTATCAGCTGTTTGAACTCATTCTGAGTTCTATTCACTGCAGAGTATCCATTGGTGAGCAAGTAATGGAATGCTACATTTCTTTAATGAAGAAAAACACATCTACTTCTTGGACGGCCTGAATTTTCATTTTTGGGTGAGCTATTCCATTAACTTCCCATACCTACATACCTATACAACACTATATAACTTGCAGAAGTAAACAAATGTTACATGAACCAGATACTCACTGCTGGTATAGAAAGGAGTTGAGAAGCGTGAATAGCAGCAAGGGAAGCTGGGCTAACAGCACGCTCATGTTACCAAACATGTAAGTGTCGGTCTGTGTAGAACTTGTACCATTTTTCAAACGGTCAGTGAAATACTGCAAACAGAAGGGAATGGAGTATGAGCACAAGAGATTTAGAGATAACCTTTAATCAGCGACGGTCTTTATGTCTTACATTCATTGCAGTTATGAAGAAGTTCCATGGAAGCAGAGTTCCCATTCCCAACATGAAAAAGATAACAGCCACAAGGCCACTGTCAAGGTTAAAGAGAGACAATTATGTTATATAATGTCATAAATGAAATATCACAAGCACAAAAATTTGTTATCTTAATATATATTTTTTATTGATTAACATGATCATGATCTCCACTAATTTACTGTTATCTCCAGTAAATCAGTTGGCATCAGAATTGCACTCACCTTCTGTCTGATGCTCCCTTACAAATCCTCATTTTAATGTTCTGAAAAAAAGTTATACATTTTGTTGTTATATAATAAACCATGTTTTGTGACATCAATACACAGCCATATAGGCATCCCAGATTTTTGTAAACTTGTGAGTTGAGTGGCTCTCAATGTTTTGATTCGAAGGCCAAATCACTGTCAACATATTGGCCAAAATATTTCATTTATTAAGAAAAACTGTAGAGTTGATAAATTGCATTTAATTAATTAAACATGATTTGTTTAGCGATTCTAGAAGATCTTAAGTTTCTTAAAGCCCCGTTCACACCGCCAGCGACACAATCCCATTCATTTTCAATGGAGAGCTGGCGACTTCCGGCGACACGAGCGACAGTGACCGTTGGCGACGGAATGTGGGCGTTTCAAGCGACAAAAGTCAAGCGACAAAAGTTCAGAATTCTTCAACTTTATGCAAATAAGCAGCGAAATTTCGCGAGCGACAACCAATGGGAGTGAAGTCAATTGAGAGCACGTGATTCATCTGCTCTGGTGGAGTGGGGTAACTAGGCAACCAGTAGTGGGAACGCCCACTAGCGACATCAATTGCCAGAAGCGCCAAACAGCGAAAAAGTCGCTGGCGGTGTGAACGGGGCTTAACTCACACATCCTTGTGGGACATTTGGTCATAATAGGCTATGTCTCATCCGCTTCAGCAAACTTTCACAGTATTTCAATTTAATGTTTAATAATAACAAACAACATTAGCTGGCGACTTCCGGCGACACGAGCGACAGTGACCGTTGGCGACGGAATTTGGGCGTTTCAAGCGACAAAAGTTCAGAATTCTTCAACTTTATGCAAATAAGCAGCGAAATTTTGCGAGCGACAACCAATGGGAGTGAAGTCAATTGAGAGCACGTGATTCATCTGCTCTGGTGGAGTGGGGTAACTAGGCAACCAGTAGTGGGAACGCCCACTAGCGACATCAATTGCCAGAAGCGCCAAACAGCGAAAAAGTCGCTGGCGGTGTGAACGGGGCTTAACTCACACATCCTTGTGGGACATTTGGTCATAATAGGCTATGTCTCATCCGCTTCAGCAAACTTTCACAGTATTTCAATTTAATGTTTAATAATAACAAACAACATTACACAAAAAAAACGAACTTAAAATACCTTACGGAGGTTTTACTTAAGTAAAGGTAGTTGATAATAGAATGCAAGAACATTTCATTTGTACTTGTATGTAGCCTAACACAAATCACTTACCTTACACTATATGGCGAATCCAAATACGTTATTTCAAACTATTACTATTAGCTATAAGACGTGCAAACCTCTTCCGTATTTCCCTGATCATGTCAACGCGAAATACACGATGTCAGCTTTTGATCGTGTTGATATTATTGAAATATTGAGTTTTATACATAATATATGCATTCGTGTAAAATAAAATCTACACTAAGCATAATTTAATGCGTATGAATAGCCAAATATTCTTACATTTCATTGTAAGAATCACTGAAAACAGTATCCTAAACACATGAATCAGCCACCATTCAAAATCTGAAAGCAAGTAAGTTACGTCCAAACAGTGTTTTTCAGGGGTTCCTTCCATCTGTTGACCAATGAATTTCCACAAATTTCAAAACAAAATAGGCCTATTTATATAATAGAGGCCTAATAGAGATTACATTCCAGCAATTACCGATGGTACAAATAAATACTGATTCAGTGATCGCACTAAAGAAATGTAACAACATTTTAAGAACAATATTTTATTATTTTTCATTAAACCTTGTACCTTGTATATATTATTATTCTCGATGAGTTCATTTAAATAAGAATATAATAATCGGTGTTGTAGCTGCCGTCATAGGCAACTCTCATATATTTCAGTTCATAATATGCACTTTACAGTTAAAAGGTCAATAATTAGTTAAAATGTTCAGAATAATCATTAGAATAAATAAGTAATATATTTTTTGTTAATACATGTCAATTCATTTCATATTATTCAGCTAAAACCATAGAAAAAGAGGGGAACCTATTTTTTGTTCCGCTTGGGAATTATTTAATTGTTGCTATCAGGATCGTTTTACCGGTGCACTACATGTAGAAGAGCCACATGAGAAGAAGCAACTGTAAAAGTGTATTCGTAATTTTGGTTTAAGGTGTTTGACACAAATTTAAGTTTATCTTTAAAGAGTGAAGCAATTTAAGTTCGTAAGCACATTTAAGAGCGTGATATCACTTAGTTGAGTTAAAGTCACAAGTAACAAAGTCTAAAGCACACTAGAATAGTGACATGGCTGATCAAGAAGACTGTGACATTGAAGCTGTGGAGTTGCAGCAACAAGTAAGTCCTGATGATGAAACTCCGGACACAAGCCCACAAGAGCCAAGCACAAGTCAAGCTGCTAAAGAAGAGAGCTTGAGGAAAAGCCAAAGAGTTAGGAAACTAACTGAAAAGGGAGTAACAGGTGTAATATACTCATAGAGTCGTAGGTCTGGTTACACACGTCTTCAACAACAACATGCAGCACTCGCACTAGCACTACTAGCACAGCGCGAGCAATTTTCAAAAGCTTCCCGCCGCGCGCCCTCATCATTTGACAGATAGCCCACCACGTCATAACGCCGCCTATGTGCGGCATCTGAGGGATGAACGACAAAAATGAGCACGTTTACATGCACACCAGTAAGCTGATAACTCACAAATATCAGCTTATTAAAATAACCAGTTTTCCCC